>NC_045437.1:159062437-159184512 GCF_002776525.5 Piliocolobus tephrosceles
ATTTGTTTGAGTTCTTTGTAGATTCTGGAAATTAGCCCTTTGTCAGATGAGTAGATTGCAAAAATTTTCTCCCATTCTGTAGGTTGCCTGTTCACTCTGATGGTAGTTTCTTTTGCTGTGCAGAAGCAGAATATCTCCAACTTCTGCCTGATTCTTTGGGTGACTTTAATTTCAGTCAGAGCTTAGCTTTTAAAATATAAGTACTTCATTATTAAAACTGCTTTTGCTGAGGTTAAAAGGGTTAAAATATACTTAAAACATCAGAAAATCCAGTGACAGCATGATAGTTCCCAGCTTCATTAAATGGATTTTATTCAGGATGTTTAGTACTCCTTATATTTATTCAAGATTTTAGTGTATTATGTGACTACAATATAGATTTTCACTTGAGTGTACTCACAGATACAAAGGAGTATCTCTATTTTTGGGCAAGAGATTAAGAATAAAAGAAGAAAAAGGAAAGGAGAGACAGAGAAGATGAGAGAGGCAGGTGCTGTAATAGCAGTCTTCTCTTGCATCTAACAATATAAAGAGGAAGATGAAACAATCCCTACAAACAAAAAAGAGCATAGTTTATGCACCAATCTTAAAACCGCCAGGCAATGTTACTTTATTTGATCCTTGCAAAGTCAGCAAAGTGGATGTTAGGAACTGTGTTTCTTTATTGTGCTTCTCAATTCTTTGGTGAAAAGCATGTCCTCTGGGACTTATTGCAGGGAGGCAACAGCAAGGAGGTATGTGGATGGTAGTGCATAATGAATCCACTCTAACATTCCTATCTTTCTGGGCATTTAGCTTTTGTTTCTTTATATTCTAAGACATTTTTGGCATCTCAATCTCACATTAAATACATAATCTTGCCTGGGAGTGGTGGCTCACGCCTATAATCCCAGCACTTTGGGAGGCTGAGGGGGGTGGATTGCCTGAGTTCAGGAGTTCAAGACCAGCCTGGCCAACATCGTGAAACCGTGCCAAAAATTAGCCAGGTGTGGTGTCACACGCTTGTAATCCCCGCTACTTGGCTGAGGCAGGAGAATCGCTTGAACCCGGGAGGTGGAGGTGGCAGGGAGGTGGAGGTGGTAGTGAGCCGAGATCGCGCCATTGCACTCCAGCCTGGGCAACAAGAGTGAAACTCCATCTTAAAAGACACATGCACACGTATGTTTATTGCAGCACTATTCACAATAGCAAAGACTTGGAATCAACCCAAATGTCCATCAGTGACAGACTGGATTAAGAAAATGTGGCACATATACACCATGGAATACTATGCAGCCATAAAAAAGGATGAGTTTGCATCCTTTGTAGGGACATGGATGCAGCTGGAAACCATCATTCTTAGCAAACTATCACAAGAAGAGAAAACCAAACACCGCATGTTCTCACTCATAGGTGGGAACTGAACAATGACATCACTTGGACTCGGGAAGGGGAACATCACACACTGGGGCCTATCATGGGGAGGGGGAAGGGGGGAGGGATTGCATTGGGAGTTATACCTGATATAAATGATGAATTGATGGGTGCTGACGAGTTGATGGGTGCAGCACACCAACATGGCACAGGTATACATATGTAACAAACCTGCACGTTATGCACATGTACCCTAGAACTTAAAGTATAAAAACAACAACAACAACAACAACAACAACAACAAAAACCCCAAAAACAAATATATAATCTCTGGTAAATATATTCATATTAATAAATTAGGTCCCACTTAAAATTATATTCCATCCTCTGATCTAGCACTCTTAACGTACATTCCCACATTTGCAATTATCTTGGAGTAAAAGTGGTCTCCTACCTTCTCAGACATTGCAGTATCCCCTAGAATCACTGGACTTGACTTATATGAGTAGATGTAATAAGGCATCCTATTAATAAGATGCCTCTAGCAAAGTATCTGCTTCAGATGGGTTATTACAACGTCTCCAAGCAAGAGATGATGAGTCTTCTCAGAAGAGACTCAGAATGACCCAGGGATCAATATTCTTACTTTCATTTAAGTCTACCCAGATGTCCTCATTTCAAGGATCTGAGTTCTACTCTTTTCACATTAGTGTCCTACCTTTCACAAAGGAGAATGTGAGTCTGTGAATCAATTTCTGTTATAATTCTTCAACCTGCATAATTAAATTTTGTGTCTGATTTTAAGCACTATCTATAATCTTTAAGAAATAAAAGATTCTCTTGGCCTGCCATAGAAGTTCTCATTTTCTTGAACTTAGATTTAAAAAATCCTTATTTATTGCTTTTTGTAAGCTTTCCAGGAGGCATAAATAAATAAATAAGTAAGTAAATAAATAAATTTGTTTCACCCCACAGTTTTGTAGTCACCACTACTGCCATAAAAGTCAAATACAGGAGCCCCCTTTTTTCCGGGACAATTGCTTTAAGGTACCTCATTTCACTCTACTACAGATTACAACTTAATAAAATATGATACCACTGTATGACAGGTGATCAGTATCTCATTTTTAATTGACAGGGAATTCAGCACAACATTCAAGGCTAATGGAATGACAAAAGTCCTGGGATTTTATTTTTGAGGATCTGTTTTCTGATCTCACTCCTAGTGGCAAATGCTGTATCAGTTGGGTTCAGTTAGGAAAAAGAATTGCACTAGGAATTTCTACACCATAAGTTTACCACTAAGAATTGAATGCATAAGTATTTGGAGGGTTGACAAATCAAAATCAAAGCATGGAAGTTAGTTAGATAAAACAATTACAGGAACCAGCTGCTACCTCTGAGTCCAAGGAACAAAAGGATACTATAACCTAGGATTTTTGAATGAGGGGTCCTGCAGAGTTTGGTTTCAGAACTTTGCATATCTGGATTCTGCTGGTATTTGTGAGGGAGTGTAATGGGTTTGATTTCATCAATGTTGGAAGTTACTGGCAGCCAGAACCAACTGTTGATGCTGAGGTGAATTGCCACTGCTCTGGCAACACAGGCAGCAATGGCAAAAATCCCAAGAAAACAAAACAAAACAAAACAAAAACAGAAGAAAGCCCTTCTCCACTCCTTCTGGCTTCTAATCCCTTCTATTGCCTCCTATTGACAGACCTAAAGAGCTGGTTGGCAAATGAGTCTGGAAAATGTAATTTTCAGGTTCTCAGTGCAAGTATTATGTAAGATAATATAGAAGAGCAGAGCTGGATGACAAAAGGTACATGACATTCAACAAAAGAGTTATAGAGGCAGTGAGTTTTTGAAACTGCCACCTGAAAGATGAGTAGGAGTTAGGCCAAGAGGTAGAAAAAATATTCAGATCAGAGGGAACCACATATGCAAAGGCCAGGAGAAAGAGAGAAGGGCATGTTTAGGTCACTAAAAATGAAACTCATACCATTTTCTTTATATGACCCAGGAAACTAGTTAATGGAAACTCCTAGTTAGAGATTGAGATCAAAGCAATGGTTCTTATGTTACTGCTGATGTGTTCTGATATTATTACAATAACAGAAATTTATGGATTCACAGACCATTCACATTTTCCAAATTCAGCATCTAAAGAAACTGCAAAAATTTTGGCTAATGTTTGTAATTTTGTCCATCTATTCTTCTCTCTCTTTCTCTCTCTCTCTACACACACACACACACACACACACACACACACACACACACAAGGCCCTTTGTATCTGTGGATTCTGCATCTGTGGATTCAATCAACCTCAGATAAATAGTATTCTGAAAAAAACCTACTCCAAAACAATAAAAGGGATACAAATAAAAAATTCAGTATAACAACTATTTACATAGCATTTTCATTGTATTAGGTATTATAAGTAATCCAGAGATAATTTAAAGTATACAGGAGAATGTGTATAGGTTAATATGTAAATACTATACCATTTTATATAAACACCTTCAGCATCCTTGGATTTTGGTATCTGTAGGAAATCCTGGAACAATTTCTCCATGGACACTGAGGGACAACTGTACACACACACACACACACACACACACACACACACAGTTTAAAAACGTTTATTGGAATAAGAAACACTAAAGGAAATCACGAAAAACCAGATTCATGTAATGTTCATGTTTTTCTGTTTTAGAGGTTTATTTTTCATAGAAATTTTCTTTTTATTTTCTTTTATTTATTTATTTTCTTTTTTTTCCTTTTTTTATTATAGAAATTTTCTATGAAAGGTAATGTGCATTATATTTCAAAAGTTTTCATCTATTTCTTTTCAGTCCTGGTGAGAAGAACTGTCTTATATAGCTACATGATATAAGGTGATTTCAGCTTGTGTGACTGCAGCCCAGTGATTTCAAAGACTTTTAATGGTATCAAAGACTGCATGTGGGGTGAGCCTCTGAGAATAGGGGTGTTTGCTTCATGCACCTGATCTGCTGCACCTGCGGGCTTCAGGAAAAGGAAGAATGCCCAAACTGATTGTCTAACTTAGGCTACTGTGTTTTACTACTTAGATCTGTGCTTACATAGACATCTGGAATGGATACTTGGGTACCAATATCCTATGGCTAGTAATGCCTTGCAAAGCATTTCTGAATTTTACTTTCTTTAGAACTCATTGAAGCATCAGATTCCTCAGAACTGGCTTGCTCCATGTACTGAGTACATGATACATGGCACATTGGCTACAGGATGACATACTGATTTATGCATTTATGGTTTTGTTCAATCATCCATCATCACTAATTGTCAGAGATAAAGGTTTAATGTGTTTCTGTGACTTCCCGATGCGTCGTTCTCTTTTGCTTTTAGGATCTAAAAAACTTGAGAATACTTTCTCTTTTTTTGCTCTTTCATATAATTTTTCTTATTGTCACCTTGTACACATTAGCTGTGGTTAATTAAGAAAGGCTTTTCCAACTCTACTATTTTCTGTCCTTATGCGTTATGTAACTAAGGCATCCAGCTTACCTAATTTTATCCTTCATTATAAACAAAAACAAGAAGCTCAATTAGAAAAAGAAAAGAACCTATTATACCTCTTCCCAGGTGTCTGCATTTATTAGAAGAAATTATTTCTAACAGAACGAGGGAGAGAGATGAAAACACACATTTTTGGATGATTGGGTGGGGTCCTCGGAAAAAGTACGACCATCTCTTGTTGGAGAGTGTATTAGCAATCACAGCTGTTCATTAGTGGTCAGACTTGAGTAATTAAGAGATTAATTAGAAGAAGAGATAAAAATGTGTTCACATTCTAAGAATATATCACACCAATGAATAAATAAATACATTCTGATGAATAAATGAACACATTTATGCTTTAATATATCTGAATTTCACTGTCAAGTTCTGCAGATATTCTCCAAGCATTTATTAATAATAGATACATCACATAGATTGTATTCAAAGCAAAAAGCTTTGTGTTGTATTCAATCAAAATGAAAAAGCTGCTATGTAGTTCCACATTGCACAGAGTGCTATCAGTCACATCCCCATAGCACTGGGTAAGAAAAGACAGCTTCCGTTTCATTATCACACCTGGCATACCTCTTTACCTGCCTCTTATCCATCTAGATAAAGAAAATAAAAGGATCTTTGAGAAAACTGAGTTATCAGTCTGTGAGAGAGTGCTGAGATTCTCCTTTTATTTTTGGATGTAAAGAGAGTAGATTATTTTGATTTAAGCCAAGTGAAGGAGTGACACTCCAAGAGATCCACTCACAGAGACTGGGTGTGTGTGAGGAAGGTGTGAATGGCACTGAATTGAAAGTTGGATGTTTGCTTATGCAGTAGGTTTGAAATCAGGATGTGGAACATGTGAGACTAGGGGAAAGAGAGTTAAGCATTAAGGAAGTCACACCTCCAGTGTTTAGTAGGTAAAGGACGATTCTCTCACAGACTAGATGGGCACTGTGAAAGGGAACCGGGCTTCAGCCATGTTGCCGGAAGCAAGAGGTCTTGGACTATATGGCTGAGGGTTGGGAAGTCAGGGTGGATTGGGTGAGGTCTCTCTGAGTAGATTGTCTACATCAAATAACTGAGTGTTCTCTGTGGGGCTTCCTGAAGAGTCTGCACATACTCTTACATGTGTGATAGTGGGCCCTTGAACATCCGTGACACAGAAAGCATCAACCATCAAGAAGCATGAGCAGCAGCACCAGGGAAGTCAGAGATATTCTCCCCTTTCTTCCTATTTTCACTAAGGTTCCAAACCATGGAGAAGGGGCAACCCAAAAACGGGAGGGGGGAAGGGGGAAAGAAGCGGAAGAGCTGACACTGTCACTCTCCAAGTGCTGGCCAGTCCTAGCTAGGGAAAGATCAGTGCATTAAACTGCATTTGAGGGTTAAGTTTTAAACTGTGTTTAATGTTACTAGACATTTAATGTTACTAGACTCAGGGTTGTTTTATAACTGAAATTGACTATGAAGCTTTCCATTCTGTCTGAAATGTCTTTAAATGGAAGCAAAGGAGACTTGGTATAATTCATTGAAGAATAAAGGTTGGGAAGAAACAAAAACTCTTCTCATGGCTATACTCCATTGGGTCAGACCATTCAGTATAGCCGTGAAGAACTGTATGGTCTTATTCCTGATCATTTCTCTATTATCATCTTCTAACATAATCTTCTGAATTCAGGTCACTTTAGTTCTACTGGCGCCAAGGTCTCTCCCATCTTAGATTGCTGTTCCCTCTGCCTGGAAAGTTCTTCCCTGGATCTTCACAGCACTGGCTCCTGTTTCCCTCAGCTCAAATATCCCTCTTTAGAGAGGTATTTCCTGACTGCCTGTTTAACTTTGTGAGCCTCCCTTGTGCAGTTACTTCATATCATTACCCTGTTTATTTCCGTCATGCTATTTGTCACCATCTCTAATTATTTTACTTACTTGTTTACTTGTTTATTGGCATTGTATCTGTCTATTTTACCTCTGTATGTCCCAGTGTCTGGGCTATAACCACTCAATGAACATGGATTAATGAATGAGTGAAACAAGCTTCAATAATTCAAGATAACCTTAAGGTTATCTGTAAACAAGCAGAAAAAAAAGAACCCAATTGCTGTGTAATCCTCTTCCAAATGTAAACTGGTGGCTAATGATATAATTAGTTGGGGCTCTACCTTAAGGCTTTTCACTGTAGGGAAACAGATGTTTCATCAGTTCTGGTTTCCTTGTGACAAAATCATTCCCTTCAGAAAAAAAAAATGAAATAATAATTTGTGTTTACAATGTATTAGATGCTTTATTTACTCATTTACTTCTACAAACTCTTTAAGGTCAGAATCACAGTTTTGTAGATTCAGAATCTAACTATTTCATAGAATTGGAATCTAAGACTTCCAATGAGTATGTGACGAGTAATTTGTTGTGTCAGTACTGCATGCAAGCCTCTTTGGCTCCAAAGTCCATGGTCTCCCTGGAACATTGTATTACTTTCCATCATAAAAATCTCAGGCCACTAGTGACATCATACGTGACATCACTGGTGACTTTATGGACTTGAGATGGCCCTAACTCACTGTTTATGACTTACAGAATCAAGGGCTCATTATAACAGAGTCTTGGATTTGTTTATCTTGTTTTGCATGTATTGTTTGGACAGAATCTTAAAGCCCTAAAGAATATAAACTGTAGAATCATCTGTCACTAGTTGTCTAAGACAAGGATTGTCTGTGCAAGTGATTTACTGGGAAGTGTTTCCAGGAGAAACTGTTAAGGGTGCAAGGGAGGTAGGACAGAGCAAGTCAGAAGCCAAGCAAGGGGCTAGTTTCAGGCAAAGTCCTGGGGAGGGTGTAGTGAATTCCTGCAGTGGCATTGCTGAGTAGAAGATGCATCTCAGAGTTGTCTTGACTTGAGGGGAGGAGATGGGCTTCCATATTTCCCTGCTAGTCCTGGGCTGGAGGATGAAGGTTGGGAGGTACAGAGGTAAACCTCTGGGTGTTTCTGTGGCTCCCTGCTATTGCAGCCCAAGCTGTGCCAGGACTCAAGAGCACTTAGTGGAAGACAGTCCTGCATAGAGAACTTTGGAGGTAAAAGCACATCAAAGCCTGAGGAAGGATATGTGGGGATGGCAGAAGCAGTCCTGGGGAATTGGGGAAGCACCAATCAGTGTCCACTATATTGATCATAGCTGTCTCATTTTAAAGGAAAATTTAAAAAGTCGTCTTGTACAATACAAAAATGGAAAGTTTATATTTGGTCATGATTGGGCTATTTAAGCTCCAGTGATAATTCTTCTCAGCTGGATAATTTTAAATGAAGGTAGAGAGTGACATGCTGTTTGCCAAGTTGGCCTTCAGTGGAAATGGCATGTGGTTCCAGTTGAGGCCTGGAGCCATAGGGAACAAGGCATGAGAAAATGCATCGGTCACTGATTTACACACATTGACTGCCCTCTGACTCTGTCTTTATTGTCTCTTCAGCCGTAAACCTCAGCACATTTATTACTTCAGAGGCCAAATGTGCTCAAGGCAATCTATGGGATGCCTTTCTTTCTGGCTGCTTCTTTGTACCGAGAACTTTTGTAGTTCTTTCATCACTCACAGTTAGACTTCATTTCTTTTCTACGGTTTTCTGATCCTCCCTAGCAATTTCTTCCTTTGACATGCTGGCAGAATTTGGCTCTCTTATTCTTTAGCTCTCCCTGTCTTGTGTCTCTGTGTGTGTTTAAATTACCATTGTGCCCTTATTTTTATTGAAAGAACTTAAAATGACAACTCTGATAGTGCATCAACTTACTTTTATTTCTTTATGTTCCTTCCCAAATTCAATACTTTCATTTTTCCTTTTGTGTATAAATTACTCTTTAATAGCTTCAGTTTAATTTGCTTTCAATTTTTGTTACAGCTCAAATTAATTTAACGACAAGAGGAAAACCTAAAAGAAGTTTAAATACCGTGGAATCCAATTCATGGTTATTTGTCAGGGTTGAATTCAATTTACAATTATTTCCCAGAAGTGATTCCTTATCTCAGAATAAAGGTAATAATAACATTCTAAATATTTTCATACACATTTTGCAAATTATTGACTAAGCAATAAATGCTGAATTTACTCATGATGCTTAACTTTTTGTGTCAACTTGGTTGCCCCCTGGTTCCCAGATGTTTGGTCAAATGTTATTCTGGATGTTTCAGAAGGTATTTTTGAATGAGACTAACATTTAAAGCAATGGCTTTTGAGCACAGTAGATTACCCTATATAATGTGGGTGGGCCTCATCCAGTCAGCTAAAGACCTTCATAAACCAGACTGACCTCGCTTGAGCAAGAGGGTATTCATCAGACTGCCTCTGAACTCAAACTGCAACTCTTTCCTGGGTCTCCAGCCTGCTGGCCTACCTTTGGACTTGTCAAATCTCCACAGTCACATGAGCCAATTTCTTAAAATCTATCTATCTATCCATCCATCCATCTATCTATGTCTGTTTATCATGTTGGTTCTGTTTCTCTGGAGAACGCTGATTAATAATACATCTAGCTACGGTTTATTTTTTTTTTTTTTGAGACAGAGTCTCACTCGATTGCCCAGGCTGGAGTGCAGTGGTGTGATCTCAGCTCACTGCAACCTTCACCTGCTGTGTTGAAGTGATTCTCCTGCCTCAGCCTCCTGAGTAGCTGGGACTACAGGTGCAGGTCACCGCACCTGGCTAATTTTTGTATTTTTAGTAGAGATGGGGCTTTTCCATGTTGGCCAGGCTGGTCTTGAACTCCTGACCTCAGGTGGTCCACCGGCCTTGGTCTCCCCAAGTGCTGGGCTTACAGGTGAGCCACCATGCCCAGCCACATCTGGCTATTTTAAATTACTCTGTTAAAACCCTGTCCTTTCAAAATGGGAAAATGCTTTAGGTGAAAGGGTTTAATCATCAATGAGATTATTTCAGACATCATAAATGCTGAGGGTGGTCTACTTTTGATCATTACTATGGTCCGAGTGTGTCCTCTAAAACTCATGTGTTGAAAACGTAATCCAATGCAATTGTGTTGGGAAGTGGGGCCTTTTGGGAAGTATTTAGGAGATGAGGGATCTACTCTCAGGAATAGATTAATGTTGTTATAAAAGGGCTTGACAGAGGCAGTTTGGCCTTCTTGCCCGTTTATTCTCTGCCATATGAGGACAAAGTATTCCTCTCCTTTAGAGGACGCAACATTTAATGCACCATCTTGTAAGTAGAGAGCAGCCCTTGCAAGAGGCCAGACCTTGATTTTTTGCTTCCCAGCCTTCAGAATCATGAGAAATAAATTTTATTTCTTTATAAATTACTTAGTCTGTGGTATTTTGTTATGGCAGCATAAATGGACTAAGACAGTGATTTACAAATAAATGTACAGGTTAAAGGAAAATGGTAGCAAAGGCCAGAGTCCACCATCCTTAGCCATTACTTTTGACTGAGTTTTATGCTTTGTCACTTTTCAGCCCTCTCTGCAGTGAACGGGCTGTAGACTGTCTGCCTTCTGAAAAAGGCTTTAGTAGTTTTTTTTGGTCAAATTTGAGTAATGTACAGTCTTTTTTTGAGAAAAATTGTAAATATCCAATGTTAAACTATACTCTGTATTAGAATAGTACTTAAATATAAACAAAATAGAAATAAACAAAACTCTTCTATTTGGTTCACTGATATAACCCAGCGCCTAAATTAGTGTCTGGCATATATTAACTATATCAGTTCATTCACCGGGGAATGAATGAGTGGAGGAATGATTTTAGTTCTTACAGAACTATGAAATTCAAAGCAAATTTCAATATTAAATGTATGAAAATCCAATAAACTGAGATATTTAATAATTTTAATTTGGTGTATGATATTGTTCTATAAAAATTAAATTTCTGCTTTCAGTCTGAATATGGTACTGTTGTTACAGTTCAAAAATGTTTGACTTTAGCATTTCTGTTAAAATCGCATGACTCAATTCTTTTCCAGTTTTATTTTATCCTGAATTACTATAGCAAAATCTATATTCACATGTTGTCTTTTGGTCTTTAGTTTATATCAATGCATTATTTTAATGTACATACATCCAGTGGTGTGGTGGCAAATGTTTACTAGCTCTTTGACAAAAACCAAAGTTTGATAACATAAAGGATGTGTAGCACACATAATCTTTATTGTAAATTTTATATAGCTAATTGATTCTCACAGAATTTTTTTTTTATTTTGGGGGAGTTCTTTTATCTTATATAATCGATCTGTGCAATTCATGAAGTGTAGTTCCTATGTGAATATTGAATGGTATTTTTGTTTACATTAATGTAACATCAAAGTGAAATGATAAAGATGTATGTTGGAAGTTCACTTTTAAAAAAATCAATACTGTGAGCAACTTACTTACTGAATCAGCTAATAGTGTTTGAATACTGGAGGAATATTTTTTAATTAAAAAAATTTAAGACACACTTTGAAATTTAATCTCCATTGTTAACGTTTTTCTACCACTTTCTTAGGTCTAGCCAATCAAGAAGCAGTAAGTCAAATCCTGATTTGCAATGTTTGCTGATTTCAAGCTACCAATGTGATGTCACTGAATAAAGAATGGGAAAAAATGAGCAATAGCACACCATTCCATGTGTTTCTACCATACAGACACATTAGATGTAAATAATCTCAAGGGTATATATAATAGTAAAATAATTAGGAAGTGATAAGCTTTGAGTGTTTATTACTTTTCCTTTTAATATAATCTATTTAATTTTAAGTTTATGCAATTTGATTTTTAATAAAAGTTCTGCTCAAAAATGAGATCTACCATAATTATGCACCTCTCTCACTATCTCATGATAATTAAAGTGATATTATTAGATGCTAAAGAGACCATAAATGCAAACAAAGGCAATACTGTGGGGCAATACTTCATAATATGGTGGTCATCCAGAGGCTCTACAATGTGCCTATGTAATTCTTTTTGGAATTTAAAAATCGTATGGGAACTCTAGAACCCCAGGGAATACATGTATGAATCCCAGGGCTCTTTGGCTTCTCACTGGCCCAATGCTGAATTTTCCTTCAGAAGGCAGAGGAGTGCTATAAGGGGACTCACATGTGAATGTGATGCAGCAGCATCTCCCTTTAATGCTGCTGCCAGGGCATCATCTGTGGAATTTAGAAGGGCCCAATAGTATCTTACACTTTGAAGCAGCCAGAAATCCCATTTAACACCCTAATCAATAAAGAAACTCTTGAAAAGTGAGAAGGCTGTGGCAAAAGCCAGGTGAAATTTAAAAATTGCATCCTTCATAAATTATTATCCCAGCATGTCATTTCTAGGACAGATTCAGATATACGAGCTGAGTTTTTTCTTACAAATTCTTTGAACTAGGGATCTAGATCTCAAGATTTAAAAAAAGTGACGGGCATTCCTAAAAAGGAAGTGATGGGCATTCTTCTTGCAAAGAAAAGGAAGAAAGTGGAAGTAAGAGGAACTGTTTATAATATGGACAGCTTTTAGGCAACGTCCTTTCTGCCTGGAAACTACCTATTTGCAACTGAATATTTGATTCAGAATAGTGTGATGTGTGATATACTCTGGTGAAGATCTTTTCTTGGAAAGAAGAAGGACAATGGATGGTTGCCTATGATAGAGAAGTAATTGTGAATATGCCTATGCTTAAGTAACTTTATATTGGAGGACTTGGTCACCTAGATATTTAGATTATTTGCTTTAATGAGAATTTTAAAATCACTAATAGATTTTTGAGAGTATACATTTTGTATGCAGTCTTGAGGTTGGTGATTTATATTCCTGCATCAGCACTTCAGAAGATCTCTTAGCATCTTCAGGAATATGACTCAATTTTTAAAATGGTATTTTGTATTAATTTTTATTTTTAAATACATTAATATGTCAAATTTAGAGAAGAAGATTTCAAACTTACTAAATAAAATCAGTGCCCAGTTAGGGTTACAAGAAGGATGGAACTTGCTTTCTCTGCCTTGAACACTTTTTGCTCAGATGTCTTTCATGGCTAATTTCTTTACCTCCTTTAGGCTTTTGCTCAAATGTAGCTTTCTTATTCAGACTTTTCTGCTGTATTAATCTGTTTTCATGCTGCTGATAAAGACATACCCAAGACTGGGCAATTTTACAGAAGAAGGAGGTTTATTGGACTTACAGTTCCACATGGCTGGGCAGACCTCACAATCATGGTGGAAGGCAAGGAGGAGCAAATCACATCTTACGTGGATGGCAGCAGGTAAAAAGAGAGCTTGTGCAGGAAAACTCTGCTTTATAAAGCCATCAGATCTTGTGATGCTTATTCACTGTAATGAGAACAGCATGGGAAAGACCTGCTCCCATGATTTAATTACCTCCCACTGGGTCCTTCCCACAACATGTGAGAATTCAAGATGAAATTTGGGTGAAGACACAGCCAAACCATATCATCTGCCTATTAAGAAAGCATATACCCCCAGAAAATCCTGTTCCCTTCCATGATTGATTTTTCATCTTAGCATTTATTACCACGCAATGTACTATACCCTCTCTGTCACTCTTTCTTATGGTCCAGATATAGGAACATAAAAATACATTTTTAAACAAAATTATATTTAAATAATAAATATCAGTTTGTATTTTTTTTACTGAATGATGTAACTCTGGGTATTTGTCCATGTTTGCAAGTCACTATTCCTAACTGCTGTTTATTAGTATTCCCAATAAAGATACACCATAATGGTTTATTTATTCTCTTGCTGATGAACATTTCTCCCCAGTTTTTTTGCCGTTGCAAAAAATGTTGCAATAAAGATCACTTTGCAACCTTCCTTTTACATAGTCACAGGTTTTTCTAAGAATATTTAAAAGGGAGTAGAATTTTGGGGTCTTGGGATATTGTTTGATTTGATCTATTATCCGTAAAGAAAAATCACTTCAAAACATCCATTTATTATTACAGTTATATTAAAATAAATTTATTATCTCTTATAGTTCTCTTGGTTGCTTGTGCTCACTTGAGTGATTCTCATCTGAGTCTTCTTGTGGTTATAGTCAGATGGCTATTGGGTCTGGAGTCAGTCATCTGAAGGCTTGAGTGGGCTGATAGGCAAGAAGGCTTCTTTATTTACATGTGTGGAGCCTCATTTGGGATGACTGGAACTGATGGGCGTTAGTCAGACATCTTTCTCTTTCCATGTGTCCTCTCTACATGGCTAGCTTGTCCTTCCTTATAGCATGGTGATCTGAGGATAGTCAGACTTCTTAGATGACAGCTAGCTTCCCCCAGAGCAAGTGTTCCAAGGAATAATGTGCAAAGATTCTTATATCCTGGACCTGGAAGTCCCTCAACATCATTTCAGTTGCATTATATTGGTTAAACAGGGAGAGAGGGGAGGGGACTACATAAAGATGTGAACAGTGCAAGATAGGGCTCATTTAGGGGCCATATTTGGAGATTAGCTACCAAGGACATAGGTTTCTCATTATATTTTAGCAGGTTGGGATTAGAACTAATGTCAAATTAAAATGGAGATTTAGTGAAAAACAAGTGGCAAATTAATAGAATAGGTGTATTTAACCTTGTAATGCTACTTATATAGTGACTTCCTATAGTCCCTGAAATGATTTTGTGTTCCCAGTTGGTCCACACAAGGTGTTTCCAGGGAATTAAGCAATCTAGATCCAAGAGTCTAGACATGTCAGACCTGGAAATGACCTATATGTGTTTTTAGTTTCCTTTTAACACTTTATAGATGAGGGAAATAGGGTTCAGAGAAGTTAGGGTAACAGTTCAAGGTAATTAGTATAAGCATTTGTAGCAGGACCAAAAAGTAGTACTGAGGACTCTTTCAGTGTTCTTTCCCTTATATTTTATTTTATTATAAATCAGCTTCAGTGAGTAATAGTGCATCTACTCTAGGAAGATGTTTGTATTCATGTAAGTTTAGTAATACTGGAAGTGGTGTAGGTGGTAACTTTTATTACTTAGTAAGTAGGGTGTAAGTTTAATCCTTTTTTATAAACTATTTGCAATGTTTTTAAAATGACCTATCCCTTAGAAATACTACATGCGTTGCTTCATTTCACTTGGTAATATGTTCCAGGGAATAAAATAAAAGTTTTAACATATGTTTTGTGGTTGAAAAACCAGGGATCAACTTGTTTCACAAAACTGAGTCTAGAAGCTGGCTGGGAATGATTTTTGGGTCCCAGTTCATGGTCCACCACTGGGTGGTGAGTGTTGGAACTGCCAAAGAAGCAGGGATGCTTGGTACCTGGGATGAGAAATAATTGAAACATACCTGGCATGATACTTCTAAGAAATCTGTTTTGGTTTTTGGAATACAAATATATTAATTTCTTCTAAAACTTTCCTAGGAGATATGATGCAGATGTTATGGAGGATAGGTGGGCACTAGGTGAGTTCCATGGTTCTCATGGAGTTCAGATGCTATTCATTGGCATATCCCAGATTCAGAGCTTGAAGTGGAACTGAGCTATTGAGCTCAACTACTCATCAGGAATTCTGTTGGACTGGCAGGAGATAAACCTGGATGATTACCAGAAGCAGCTGTGGGCCAGATGGGACTGGCAATGCTTGCTGCAGCCTAATTCCCAGGACCTTCTGTGCTCAAGAAGAAAGGCATATGCTTTGTCTCCCTGCTGCCTCCACCCAAGACCAAGCTAATTCCACCCTTCGTTCCCTTCTCTGTTCTCTGTCTTCTCATCCCACTCAAACTTCATTCAGCATCAGTGCCAACTTAAGAGTTCCTTTGCAGCTTTCTCTGGCAACTCCGTCCTGCACTCTCAAATCTATTTCACCTGTTAGATTTTTTTTTCAAAACAGCATAAAAAAGTGAGTATTTAATCATACCAGCTCATAATAGAGCAAATTGATGAATAGATTAATAATTCATGCTCCAGCATTAACTGGCAACAGAGAAAGTTGGTCACAGGAAGGCAGAAGAACTTCATTTTCTAAGAGTTAGAAACTCTTAGAAACTTAGAAAAGGGGCTCCATAATCATTTGGCATCTACTTGATGTTGTATCTGTGTTTAGAAATCTTCTAGGTTCCTTAAGGTCTCGGTCAACTGTGGCCACAATGTAACACAGTCGTTTGGGGTTACTCTCTGTACTAAACTGTCATCTGCATAGGTTCCTTTGTGTGTGTGTGCAAGGTAATCTTGAATCCTTGATGATCCTTAGAGCCACCCAATACTTCTGCCCCATTTCCCAATTTTAGCCATTACACAGTCAGTTATACAAGGGATACACTTGGTATAGACAATTCATCATTAACTGTGCTAAATCTAGTTTGGCATTAATGGAAGAGTTGATAAACTTGGTATCAATTAGGATGTGCTAAGGTGGGCCCAGCTGTGTATTATATTGTAAGAATAAGCAAGAAGAGGGTTGGGAACTTCTCTTTTCTTCAGCGTGCTGGTATCTTTCTTTCCTTTCTTTTTAGGTTTTAATCTATCCTTTTTTTAAGCCTCTGATCTCTGAGACTAAGCATTCACTTTATAGTTGCATAATTCCTTGCTTTTTGTTGCTTCTCTATGTTCACGCCATACTCTTACTTCTTCCAGAATCCTTACCTGTTAGATTATTTAGGAAAATGTTTGGAATAACTTTTCCCCTTGGGTTAATAGTTGCTCTACATCAGTGGTTCAACTCAGTGGGTGTGTGTTAGACTCATCTGGGCAGCTTGCAAAAATGCCTATTTCCAGGCTATGGTCCAAATCAATCAAATCGTAGTCTCTGAAGGTGAGACTCACCCACTTGCATATTAAAAAAAATAAATAACTGCCTAGGCACTTTGGGAGGCCGAGGCGGGTGGATCATGAGGTCAGGAGATCAAGACCATCCTGGCTAACATGGTGAAACCCCATCTCTACTAAAAGTACAAAAAATTAGCCAGGCATGGTGGCGGGTGCCTGTAGTCCCAGCTACTCGGGAGGCTGGGGCAGGAGAATGGCATGAACCCGGGAGGTGGAGCTTGCAGTGAGCCGAAATCGTGCTACTGCACTCCAGCCTGGGCGATAGAGTGAGACTCCATCTCAAAACAAAGAAACAAACAAAAAACTCCCCAGGTGATTTCAATGTTTAGCTAATTTGTATACACTGTAAGTCCGAAGGGGGAAAGGATGGGAGTTAAACTCTTTTTTGTATGCCTCATGGTCCTTAGCACAGGCTTGGTCACAGAGTGGTGATTCACAAGCCTTAGTGCTTGGTTCATTGCTGGGAGAGCTCAGTGCTCACAGGTGTGATGAATAAGGTACTTGGTTGCCACACTTCTTTAGCAGTCCAGAGAGGTAATGACCAAGGTGTTAAGATGTAGGCTCTGGATTGAAATCTGGGTTAAAATCCTGGGTACCACTAAGTAGCTATATGACCTTGGGCAACTGAATTGAACTCTTTCTGCTTTAGCTTAACCATCTGTAAAGTGGGGAAAATTATTCTGTTTACCTCATACAATTCTTTTGTGGATGAATTTTTTAAAATTGAGGTAAAAAACATAAAAATGGACACATTTTCAATTGTATATAGTACAATATGTTTAACTGTATGGATATTGTTGTACAGCAGATCTCTAGAATGTTTTTCATTTTTGCATGATGAAGCTCATACTCATAGTATGGCAATTCCCCGTTTGCTCTTCCCCTCAGCCTCTGGCAATCACTATTCTAATTTTTGCTTCTGTAAGTTTCACTGTTTTAAATACCTCATGTAAGTAGAATCATTTGTATTTGTCCTTCTGTGACTGGCTAATTTCACTTACCATAACATCCTCAAGGTTTATCCATACTGTACCATATGATAGTATTTTCTTCTTTCTAAAAGGCTAAATACTATTCCATTATATATTTATACCATCTTTTCTTTATCCACTCATCAATTGTCAGTGGACAATTAGATTGTTTCCATCTCTTGCTTACTGTGAATAATGCCACAATGAACATGGGAGCTCAAGTATCTCTTGCTGCATTCAAAATTTTCTCTTTGTCTTTGACTTTTGACAGTTTGATTATAATGTGTCTCATTGTGACCTTTGGGTTCATCCGTGACGGACTCCGTTGGGCTTTGTGAATCTCTATGTCCATTTTCTTTCTCAGATTTGGGAAGTTTTGGGCCATTATTTCTTCTACTTCTTTCTTTCTCTGTTTTTCTTGTGAGACCTCATTATGTATATATATTGGTGTGCTTGCTAGTGTGCCATAGTCCTTGGCTTTCTTCTCTCTTCATTTTTCGTTTTGTTCCTCTGTTAGGATAATTTTAAATGACGTGTCATTGAGTTCACTGATTCTTCTGCTTCAAATCACTCTAGTGAATTTTTAAAGTCAGTTATTTTATTCTTCAGCTCCAAATTGTTACATCTGATACTTTGTAGTATTTTCTATCTCTTTGCTGTTTTCCTGAGCTCATGGGGCATCCTTATGAAGATCATTTTGAATTCTTTGATAATTCATACACCTGTGTTTCATTAAAGTTGGTTTCTAGAGATTTATTTTATTCCTTTGGTTAGGCCGTGTTTTCCTGTGTCTTTAGATGCCTTGTTATTTTGTGTTTGGATGCACACATTTGAAAAAACAGCTAACTCTCCTAGTATTTACTGGCTTCTTACGGGGACCTTCACAAATCAGACTGGCTAGTGATTCTGGTGACCTCTCAAAGATTTTTTGGTGATATGTCTTCTCTGGACTTGTGCATGTAAATTCTTAATTACCAGTTTTCTTTTTTCTGAAGGTCATTATCTCTTCCTCCCTCTGGTGTTCATCTGGAGTACTGCAGGTTCTCTGAAGCTGCCTTTGGTCACCCAGGTTTTATTCTCAGTGGCACCCTGTCAGGGTCCCAATAGCATTCTGAGTCAGGTTAGGCAGAAATTCATTTCTCAGGCAGATGCTGTAGAAGCTGGAGCATTGGACACATGTTCCACTCCCTCCTTTACCCCTGAGGGAGAAACTACCAAGTTGCATCAGCCTCTGTCTTCTGCACCATACGTCCTTGGAGTAGCAGTAAGCTACTCAGCTGTTTTTTGTTCTTAGTGATTCCCAAACGTCGAAAATATCCTGCATCCCACAAGTACCCAAAATGGATGGAACAGAAGCCAGGCCCGCAGGCAGCCCTCTGAAAAGCTGGAAATGTCGGATAGAGACGGTAACTCTTTTCCTCCCCAGCAAGAACTCAGGAGTTAGGAGTTTCTCCCACTTGTGCTGTGCTGAACTGGGGGTAGGAGAGAATGGCGAGTGAGTTTGTTATAATTCTTACCATCACCTTTGTGCTTAGTGGCTCCCAACTTGGTGCTGTTTCTTGTCCATGCTCATATTCATGAAAGACAGAAACCCGTCCCTTGGGTAGCCCCACAAAATGTCTGAATATTAGGCCTATGTTCCAGTCTTCTCTTTCCTTCCCCAGGAAGATGCTTGGAGTTGAGAATTACCTCATGATCACTCTGGGCTATGCTGGGGATATGGGCTCTGTTGAGTGATTGCCACAAATTTTCCTGTTGGTCAGTGTGACTGATTTCATGCTTCCCCAGAGTGCAGGAGCCTCTGATCTAGTTTCTGGATTTCTCACAAAGGGATCTGGTCCATGTGTTGTTGTTGAATCATTGTCTGTAGGGGAGAAGAATGGTTTGGAGCTTCCTATTGTGCCATATTGCTGATGTCATCCCCCAAGGAAGAGTGTTAATACATAAATGACTTAGAACAGTTCCTAGGATTTAATAAGCACCCAACAAATCTTAGCCACTTTTATTCTTCTGCCTTAAGAAGGCTGAATTTTTTCTTATATGCTCTATTACCTATGTTACTTTGAAAATTGATAAAATAATGTAATGAGAATTATAGTGTTAATAAAAAAGTACTGGTATGTTGACTACAACTTCAAAAGAGAAAACAGAAGAACTAAAATGAAACCATATTTGTTTCTTTTGAATCATGAACACACTAGTCAGTATAATTACTGGCTCTTTTAAGATTGACATGAGAAGTATTGATGGGCAGTAAGTAAACATCAATGCTGCTTTATGACAGTTTCTGAACAGCAGAAATTTTTGTGGTCTACAAGTACTGTGATCCAGAAGGAATTAGACTAACAAAACTCATAAGACCAATAAATAATACCATCAAACCAGAACCGCTTGGCAAGCTATAACAGTGTCAGTTCTTTTTTTTTTTGAGATGGAGTCTCACTCTGTCACCCAGACTGGAGTGTAGTGGCACAGTCTCAGCTCACTGCAAACTCCACTTCACGGGTTCAAGCAATTTTTGTGCCTCAGCCTCCTGAGTAGCTGGGACTATAGGTGCATGCCACCACGCCTGACTAGTTTTTTGTTTTTGTTTTTAGTAGAGATGGAGTTTCACCATGTTGGCCAGATTGGTCTCGAACTCCTGACCTCAGGTGATCCCCCTGCCTCGGCCTCCCAAAGTGCTGAGATTACAGGCATGAGTCACTGTGCCCAGCCTAGAGTCAGTTCTTATTGAAGTTACTTAAAATGCCACTGGACTTCTATGGTAAGACAGGCACTACCTGGTTTCAAATCTTTGTTTAGAAAGGGTTTGTAGATGGCAATAGTGGCCGTATATATTCATATTCCTCTATAGATATAATATATGTCATTATAGCAGTTTCTAAAGCATTGCTATGGTTAAGACACTATATCTGAACTGAAGTACTTTTGAGAGTAATAGGGCGCCAGGATAACAGGTCTAGAGCACCCCAGAACTTATAGTCACCCTATGATCACCAAGAAACATCAAATCCTTTCATGGTAGAAGGAAGATGTTAAAGCCTATGAGATTGCCCCTCTCTTGGCTCTCATCTGAAGGCTTCTCCATTTTGGCCCTGTTTTCCTATGTGTCTGGACATTTATACACGTCCGGCAGTGGCTGGTTACCATAGATAAGTACAGTTCTTGATTTTGGGCATGGGTTAAAAAACGATTGTAGCAGCTCTGTGGAGTTGAAAATTAAATATACTTTTCTCTGAAGGGAAATAAATATTACATGAAGGATGTCCTTTCCTTCAATTGTAATGAAGAGTGTATTAGATATATTTATATCTATATTTCAATTTATATATGTATCTGACCATCTATTTTTTCTCTTGACCTGATATGCTTTGGCTCTGTCCCCACCCAAATCTCAACTTGAATTGTATCTCCCAGAACTCTCACCTTTTGTGGGAGGGACCCAGAGGGAGGTAATTGAATCATGGGGGCGGGTCTTTCCTGTGCTGTTCTCATGATAGTGAATAAGTCTAATGAGATGTGATGGGTTTATCAGGGGTTTCCACTTGCTTCTTCCTCATTCTTCTCTTGCTGCCACCACGTAAGAGGTGCCTTTCGCCTCCCGCCATGGTTCTGAGGCCTCCCCAGCCATGCGGAATCAGAAGTCCAATTAGACCTCTTTTTGTTTCCAGTTTCGGGTGTCTTTATCAGCAGTGTGAAAACGAACTAATACGTGGTCCAAACATGTTAGAATTTCTTCCTGAGCCCTGCACTCTCTCACTAATTAGAAAGAACTATTCTTTGGTGATAATCTAAAGAGACATCAAAAGTGAGCAACACAGTCGGGGGAAGACCATGCTAGAGGCTTTTTTCCCCCAAATTTTTCTGTGATGTGACATTAATAGCACTTAATCACTTAAAAAATTGTCCCAAAATCTCCCTGGAGCCTCTTAGGATGCTTTTATTTAAAACTAGTAGCTTCTGGAACATTTTCCATGGTTCAGCTCCCATGGGTTCCTATGTGTAGTGCAGAGCTTGAGAAATATGTCAATACTTCCCTTAAGTCAGAAATTAGTTTAGCTTCTTGAGGTCACAGACCAGATGTACTGTTGCAGTTTTATGAGATTGTACTTCTCTGCATGGTTTATGCTCCTGTTTTTAATTTTTGGAAAAAAGATTCTCTGGTTGCTGCTATTCCACACCTGACATGCTGAGTCCTGCTTTTCCTTCTTCACTGTTTAAAACAGGGTGATGTTTTTCTGCGTTACACAAGTGACCTTGAAATGGAGACACTGATCTCAGGGGTTTAGGTTCTATGTATTTTCTCCTGTTAAAACCAAGAAATCTAGTCATGGAATGCATTGGCTTACTGAAAGTTCCCTGGGGCTTTTGACTATGCTGCTTTGAATTTCCTGCATTCTTTGTTTTTAAACCGTATGTGCGCGCGCGCACGTGTGCGCGTGGATGTGCATGTGTGTGTTTTGTGCACCTTGAATATAGCATCAAGGCAAAATTTCTGGAGAGAACAATGCAAAGAACGTACTTCTCTAGAAAAAGGAAGTCTAGATAAAATGGTTTTTCTGGGTTTCCAAATGCATTGTGTTTTATATCTTTTGTTTGTTGAAAATTTTTGCTTCCTAATAGATTACCTCTAAAATCTTTTTATATAAAACTAGCTGCAGCAAGGGCATTAAAAAATCTCACATCTGTATGGAGTTATTTTGGGGGAAGTCAATTGAAAAGCAGAATAATAATTAAATAACCTTTGAATAACTCTTACATTCTGGGTTAATCTGAATCTGCTTTCCCCTGTGTCCAGCAGTTTGAATGTTTTGAGTCAAGTAAAGGCAGTGTGAAAGAGTGATTAGCATGGGTGAACTTTTGGACATGCAAAGCTCTTTTAGGTCCAGATAAGCAGTATGACAAAGTGGTGAAGAGTCCTGGCCACAGCTGGACATTTCCAAGTTTGAATTCCTAGACCTGCTCTTACTGGGGCTACCTTGGACATGTTACATAGATTTCCTGGGTCACAGTTCTCTAATCTGTACAGATAATGATACCTAATTCACATGGTTGTTGTGACGGTTAAATGAAATAAAAGCATAAAGCCAATTAACTGACACATTAAAGTATTCAATAAGCAAAAGACATGTTTTCTCATTTATGACACCAGTGAGTACAGGGGTGCAGTCTGACCTTGTAGAACTACTCAGCTCATTTTTATTCTGCTGCTTTTGCTTTCCCAGTATTAGGAAAAGCAAACCTTCACATCATGATTCAAATGAAATCTCTTGAAAATGTGAGGATCATTGAAATCACTAACCTATGTTGCTCTTTTCCAATACTTGCTCATAATGCTTATACCCTTCAAATAGTGGGGATACAGTTATAGGGCCTTTGTTAGATAAAGTACTTTCTTCCAAAAAAACCCCCACTAAAACTGCAGACAAATACAATTGCATAAATCAACATAATACCTATTTTTATTACCAAAGGAGCTTGTACGTTTCTTTTCAGTATCTTTAAAACTCGTATTACATATTTTACAACATTGATTTATTAAAAGTAATATTTAATATAATTTTGTTCAACTCTGCAATGATAATGGCTAGCATAGGATGCTATGTGTTGGGCATTGTACTACGTGCTCCATGAGGCCTGGGGTCTCACAACTATATTCCTTATTATATCACCCAATTAATGAGTAATAAAATGGAATCTAAAAGAGGCCTAGCAAAACTCCCAGCAAAAGGCAGAACTGGCATCTGGAAACTTGACCTTGAAATGTTCATGGTGCTAATAAGGCCTCTTTACCAGTCTGCCTAGATAATAAGATTGAGGATGACCACCTACCTGCTTTCAATCTGGTAGTATAGAATTTTAGTTGTTGTGGCTATGCAGAGAGTGCCTGTGTGACCAGTCCCCCTATAAAAACCTTGAGATCAGAGTCCTATAATGGCTTTACTGGCAGAAACATTATACATATGTTGCTGTATTTCACTGTTGGAGGGGCAGTGAGCTCTCTGTGGCCCTTTCTGGGAGAACATAGGAAACCTGCATGTGAATGCAACCAGACTCTGTCTGCTGTATTCTATGCCTTGTTGATTTGTCTGTGTAGCCTTACTGTGTTGTAAAAAATCTTTGCCATGAGTGCAAATCTATACTAAGATCCATCAGTTCTTCTAGGGAGGTGCCAAATGTGTGGTGGTTGTAGAATTGCTGAAACAAGTGGTAGTCAAAGTCTGACACAGGTGTGGATGTGACTCTTGAGAGGACAAATTATCCATCAGTTAGGAACTTTATTTACATCATCTTCCTAAAAATTGCAAATGGTATTAGTTAGTAGAGCTGAAGTTATAGCCCTTTTAGGAGCCTCAGCTCCAACACCTCATCTTGGGTCATTGTATGGAGTATAATATGCACTTTGTAAACTATATGCATATAGACATACAATGGTTAAAAATAGGCCACTATGTCCAATGTCTGTCTTCTTTTTGTGTGTATCCTGTGTTTTTATTGTTTTGCAGCTGAATGCCAAACATAGAAGATAATTACAAATATTCAGCTGTGTGAAAGTGAAGATAGGCTTAAGTACAAATAAGAGACATGAATTTTTAAAATAAATGCTTAAATATGACTTGTGTTCTACAAACATCTGGAAGCTAGGTCTGCATAGCTGAGCTGTCTCATCTGTGGGCCCATGATGATGATCATGATCCTTCCTCCCACACAGTAATCAATGCATGGGATCAGAATGCCAATGGCTAAAGATGATCATAATGAACCCCCTTTCTAGAGCTTTTCCTATTCCTCTCCAGACAATTGTTTATCTTCTTAAATGAGATTTTAGATGGTTTTATTTTTTTCTTTGAATTTCCCCCTTGCTTTTAAGCCATATGCAATGTGTCTATATTATTCTTACAATAAAGAAACCTGACATTTATAATCAGTATTATAACATTTTGAATATACCAGTGATATGGTTTGGCTCTGTGTCCTCACCCAAATCTCACCTTGAATCGTAATCCCCACATGTCAAGAGAGAGACCTGGGGAGAGGTGAATGGATCATGGGGGCATATTTCCTTCTTGCTGTTCTCATGATAAAGAGTGAGTTCTCATGAGATGGTTTTATAAGTATTTGACAGTTCCTCCTTCACATGTTTTCTCTTGTCTGCTGCCATGTAAGATATTCCTCCTTCCCCTTCTGCCTTGATTATAAGTTTCCTGAGGCCTCCCCAGCCATGTGGAACTGTGAGTCAATAAAACCTCCTTTGTTTATAAATTACACAGTCTCAGGTAGTATCTTTATAGCATTGTGGAAATGGACTAATACAGTAAATTGGTACCACAGAGATTGGGGTACTGCTATAAAGATAACCTGAAAATGTGGAAGCCACTTTGGAACTGGGTAACAGGCAGAGGTTGGAACAGTCTAGAGGGTTCAGAAGAAGACAGGAAGATGTGGCAAAGTTTGGAACTTCCCAGAGACTTGTTAATGGTTTTGACCAAAATGCTGATAGTGATATGGACAATGAGGTACAGGTTGAGGTGGGTCTCAGATGAAGACACGAAACTTCTTGGGAACTGGAGCAAAGGTCACTCTTGCTATGTTTTAGCAAAGAGACTGATGGCATTTTGCCCCTGCTCTAGAAATCTATGAAACTTTGAACTTCAGAGAGAGATGGTCTGGAATTGAAACTTATGTTTAAAAGGGAAGCAGAACATAAACGTTTGGAAAATTTGCAGTCTGACTATGCAGTAGAAAAGAAAACCTCATTTTCTCGGGAGAAATCCAAACCAGCTATAGAAATTTGCATAAATAATAAGAAGCTGAATGTTAATCACCAAAACAATGGGGAAAATGTTTCCAGGTCACATCAGAGACCTTCATAGCAGCCCCTCTCATCACAGACTTGGAGGCCCAGGAGGAAAAAATGGTTTCATGGGCCAGGGCCTTGGGCACATGTGCTGTATGCAGCCTTGGGACTTGGTGCCCTGCGTCTCAGCCACTCCAGCTTTAGCCATGACTAAAAGTAGCCAGCGTACAGCTTGGGCTATTGCTTCAGAGGGTGCAAACCCCAAGACTTGGTGGCTTCCATGTGGTGTTTGGCCTGTGGATGCAGAGTTTAAGAATTGAGTTTTGGGAGCCTCCACCTAGATTTCGGAGGATGTATGGAAATGCCTGTATGTCCAAGCAGAAGTCTGCTGCAGGGGCAGAGTCCTCATGGAGAACCTCTGCTAGTGCAGTGCAGAAGAGAAATGTGGGGTTGAAGCCCCCACACAGAATCCTTGCTGGGGCACTGCCTAGAAGAGCTGTGAGAGGAGGGCCACCATCCTCCAGACCCCAGAATAGCAGATCCACTGACAGCTTGCACTGTGTGCCTAGAAAAGCCACAGTTACTTAATGCCAGCTCATGAAAGCAGCTGCAGGGGCTGAACCCTGCAAAGTCACAGAGGCAGAGCTGCTCAAAGCCATGGGAGCCTACCCTTTGCATCAGTATGCCCTAGATGTGAGACATGGTGTCAAAGGAGATTATTTTGGAGCTTTAAGATTTAATGACTGCCCTGCTGGATTTTGGACTTGGATGACCCCTTTGTTTTGGCCAATCTCTCCCGTTTGGAATGGGAGCATTTATTCAATGCCTGTACCTCCATTGTATCTTGGAAGTAACTGACTTGATTTTGATTTTACAAGCTCCTAGGTGGAAGGGACTTGCCTTGTCTTAGATGAGACATTGGACTTGAACTTTTGGATTAATTCTGGAATGAGTTAAAACTTTGGGAGACTGTTGGGAAGGTATGATTGTGTTTTGAAATGTGAGGACATGAGATTTGGGAGGGGCCATGGGTGGAATGCTATGGTTTTGCTCTGTGTCCACACCCAAATCTCATCTTGAATTGCAATCCGCACGTGTCAAGGGAGGGACTTGGTGGAGGTTGTTGGATCATGGGGGTGGTTTCCTCTATGCTGTTCTCATGATAGGGAGTGAGTTCTCATGAGATTTGATGGTTTTATAAAGCACTGTTCCCCCTTCACTTTCTCTTCTCTCCCCTGCTGCCTTGTGAAGAAGGTGTCTCCTTTACCTTCTGCCATGATTATAAGTTTCCTGAGACCTCCCCAGTTATGCAGAACTGTGAGTCAATTAAAACTCTTTTCTTTATAAATTACCTAGTCTTGGGTAGTGTCTTTATAGCAATGTGAAAACAAACTAATACAACAGAAATCACAACTAATTTGTACACATCCACAAGATTGTGAGGGGATAAACAATAGCAGATAGGATCTCTGAGTTATAAAATTGTGAAAAAACTGTTCTCACTTGCTAGTTTTTTGTTTTTCTCAATTTCTCAGAGCAAACATTACTTTCATAATGAGGTAATGTATTAACGTTTATTATTTATTTTGAAATTTTGAAAGATGCTGGGATCTTGGGAAGGTCAAACCCGTTCATCAAAATATTTCTTTTTGGGAAGAAGTTTACAAGACCGTATGTTCAAGAACATTTAGGTGTTAAAGTCATGAAAAAGGTTGGGGTGAACCCCTGAGTCCAACTGAGGAGGTGGCAAAGAATGTCCACACTACAATATGTGAATATCCAAGTGCTCTTCGTAGTGTAAGGTAGTAGGATTGATTTTATTGATGAGGTATCAAAATCATACTATTTAATAAACACACAAGCACTTCTAGTCATCAATTAACTACTTTTATTTTGTAGAATTTTATAGTAGAAGCAACTTTAAGAAATACTTGTTTTAGTAAATATTTCTTCCCAAGATGAGGAGGCTTAATCCTAAATAAGTAAAGTGACTTTTTCCTGAGTAGTAATGAAGGAGTGGAAAAATCAGGGTAGAAGTCCATTTGCCTAGGTTCTGGGTCAGTACTCCATGGCTGTGTTTAACTTTCCTTAAAGTGACATTTTCCATTAATTAAATGTCAGGTTTTGGCTTAGCTATCTTTTCTAGGCATTACAAACCCAGCACAGTAAAGTAAATCTGTTTGCTTCTAGTTGCTCAAAGAAATTAGATTAAACATTCTGGATTAACTTTACTCTTTTTGTAAGAGACTACCCAAGAGACATTGTAAGAAACATTAGAGCGAGACTCCGTCTCAAAAAAAAAAAGAAACATTTCAAGTGTGAAAATGCTTAAGCTGGACATCTAGAGAAAGTAGGAATGGAAAGTGAATCTGAGAAATAGTTAATAGATTTTAGAGAAGTAGATCAAATAATCAATTGGACAACTATTTGATGAGTTGTTGGAGTCAAACTTAGTGAGCATATTTCCTGTGAACCCCCAGTTATTTCCAATAGCTCTAGGACTGGCTTTACAGGTACTCCATTTCCAAGACTACTTTTTTTCTTTTCTTTTCCTTTCTGTTTTTGCACAGTGAGAGCTGCCAATGCCAAAGCAATTGACAATGTTTCATGGAAAAAATAAAAGCTCTCTGTAGTGGATATTAATGGTAAATTATTTTCAATGATTTTTCAAATTACAATTGAATCAGAAAAATTATTTGACTTGTCCTGTTGAGTAAATATTAAAAGAGTTACACTACATCTGTCTCCACCACACTTTCTGAACCTTGACAGTCAATTTCAAATGCATTTTCTATTTTGTCCTTATTCTGGGTGTAGGAAACTTACATGGCAGAGTCCCTGGAACTGGACTCTCTTTCATTTCACCTCTCTCCACACCGATTTGTTAGCTATTTAAGTATTTAATAGCATATAGATTTTTTCATTTCTACCTGCCAAAGAGAAACTTGAGTGGCTAAAAAAATCCAAAAAAAACCAGAAATAATTAAATGTAGCTTTTGAGAGCTCATAAGTAAAATTACAATTTCAATATAAAAGGAAAAAGGAAAGGCCTTGAATGAAGTGACTATGTTTTCCTCAAATATGTAAGCTAAATCACATATACATCTTTGATACCTAGAATAAAATTATTTCCTTGTAAGTTCACAAAAAAGCAATTTATAAAATAATTTTAGGTTTATGTTAGAGGACATCTGACCAAAAATAATACTGCCATGAGGCCTGAAAATTAACTTGGTGTTCATTGTGAATATCAAGTCTTTGTAGACACTGTCTTGTGTGTTGTATGCCTGACCTTCCATAGGCTGGAGAGGTCCATTTTTTTGTCCTACTTAGGAATGAGTTCAATTCCTGTGCATCAGTTCAACTCCTACTTTTGTGAAGATAGGTTTGGAAGCTAAGCAACTACCTGTTCTTCCGATGTGCAAGATTCAGCTTAATGATGGCTGGTGGGATGTCATGAGACTACTTTTGTTCATCTGTTTTGAATTTAAAAGAAACATATTCAAATTTATACTTTCAGTTGAATCATGGAATCACGAATGTTAGTGCTAGAAAGAAATCTATTGAGGTCCAATCTTCACTGCTATCCAGTCTCCCTCATTCATACCTAAAAGAATTGACAATGGTGACATCCAATGATGACTTTTTGTTTCTAATTTGGGATACCTCTTTTATTCATAGAAGCATTAGAAAGTAAAAAAACATGTCAAATTCCTCAGGACTTAAACAATTTTGAAAAATAACCCAAACTTTTCCCCTTCCATGTGTAACTAATATAAATTACCTCTTAGAAATGGAATGGCCATATTTTGAAGCATCATTTTCTTGTATTAAATCCATCCATTTCCAGATGAAGACGGTATTGTCTTGTAGAAAATAGCCAAGATTTCTCTCCTAAGCTGGTGAGACAAGATTTTCCAAGTATCCTTTTAAATATATTCCATAAGTGTTGGCTTTTTTTCTTTATAAATTATAAGAGTGATGCATTAATACACAGAGAGGGAGGGGAGGAAAGGAGATAGAAGGAGGGAGGGAGGGAGAGAGAGCAGGAGAGAGAGGGGGGGAGAGAGAGAGAGAGACACTAATTTTAAATTTTAATCTGCTGTTTACTGAATAGTAAACTATTCAAATGTGATTTAAAATTTCTCTTGACATTTATGGCATTTTGCCTTTCTATTATATTTGGTTTAATAGAAATACATAGTCTGGGGTCAAGTCACCTAATCTCAACCTTGATCTGAACCTTTTAAGTCACTTTCACAAGTTTCATAAAAATATACCATGAGAGTTCAAATAGACAATAAGAATTTTCTAATAGAGGATATTCTTGTATTTAAAAATCTAAGTCAGGGATGGGTGCTAACATTCCTCTTTCTAAGGTTATGTACAGATTTTAGATAAAATGGCCAGTACCTGTTCTGGCAGACCAGAGAAGCATCCTCTTTATGTGAAGAATGTGATCCTACTTTCACAATCCAGGGATGACCATGAGAATCTGGATGATCTTGTCCAGAGACCAGGCACCATTCATAAATTTCTCTCTGTTTTCCTTGCTTATGATTTCCTTCCTCATGGTAAGTGACAGAGCTCCAGGTTTTATACCATCAGTCAAGCAGCAATAGGAGGATGGAGGAATGAAGCGGCATGGCTTCTCCTGTAAGAACAAGTTCAGAGGGGGTAGGCATCACTCTTTATTACAGTCTGTTGCATAAAATTTAGTCACATGGTGATGTGCAACAAAATACAGGGCTGAGAAATTTAGTTCTTATTCTAGGTAGCCAGGTATGCACCAGAAATCAAGGGTTCTATTCCTATAAGTGCAAAGGAGAGAATGGATCTGAGGGGAGTCATTAACAGTCTCACCAATACTCTTTGGTAGTTAGAGTCATCTTGGGAACTCTAAAAATATGTTAGTTCTTATGTAAAGGAGGACTTATGACTAATTTCTTTCAGCACTCAGACCCAGGTAAATACATTTATTTTCCTACACACTAATTTTGTTGTATTAGACAATTAAACCTGTGCGATCCACTTATTTTTTCTCTTTGTTTCAGCTATAGAAAGCAAAGAGCTTCGATGTTCAGGTGTTGTAGCTTTTCTTAGAATTTGTGCAGATAATTTCTTCTGTCTTCTGACAAAAATAATAAAAATAGGAGTTTCTAAGTTTTGTAAATTTAGAATACATTGTGAATAATGACAATAACATTTAATTTTCCAGTGCTTATTTTGTGAGATGCACTATGCTAATCATCTTGTAACATCAACCTGGGTGTATCACCAACTTGTATAATCCAATGTGGTTCGGTTTCTACATAGTGCAACTTTCAAATAAACATTGTCCAGCCCCTTTATTAAATAGGGAATCCATACCCCATTTCTTGTTTTTCTCAGGTTTGTCAAAGATCAGATGGCTGTAGATGTGTGGTATTATTTCTGAGGACTCTGTTCTGTTCCATTGGTCTATATCTCTGTTTTGGTACCAGTACCATGCTGTTTTGGTTACTGTAGCCTTGTAGTAGAGTTTGAAGTCAGGTAGCATGATGCCTCCAGCTTTGTTCTTTTGACTTAGGATTGTCTTGGCAATGTGGGGTCTTTTTTGGTTTCATATGAACTTTAGAGCAGTTTTTTCCAATTCTGTGAAGAAAGTCATTGGTAGCTTAATGGGGATGGCATTGAATCTATAGATTACCTTGGGCAGTATGGCCATTTTCACGATATTGATTCTTCCTATCCATGAGCATGGTATGTTCTTCCATTTGTTTGTGTCCTCTTTTATTTCACTGAGCAGTGGTTTGCAGTTCTCCTTGAAGAGGTCCTTTACATCCCTTGTCAGTTGGATTCCTAGGTATTTTATTCTCTTTGAAGCAATTGTGAATGGAAGTTCATTCATGATTTGGCTCTCTGTTTGTCTGTTACTGGTGTATAAGAATGCTTGTGATTTTTGCACATTGATTTTGTATCCTGAGACTTTGCTGAAGTTGCTTATCAGCTTAAGGAGATTTTGGGTTGAGACGATGGGGTTTTCTAAATATACAATCATGTAAATGGTGCTGGGAAAATTGGCTAGCCATAAGTAGAAAGCTGAAACTGGATCCTTTCCTTACTCTTTATACAAAAATTAATTCAAGATGGATTAGAGACTTAAATGTTAGACTAAAACGATAAAAACCCTAGAAGAAAACCTAGGTAATAACATTCAGGACATAGGCATGGGCAAGGACTTCATATCTAAAACACCAAAAGCAATGGCAACAAAAGCCAAAATTGACAAATGGGATCTAATTAAACTAAAGAGCTTCTGCACAGCAAAAGAAACTACCATCAGAGCGAACAGGCAGCCTACAGAATGGGAGAAAATTTTTGCAATCTACTCATCTGACAAAGGGCTAATATCCAGAACCTACAAAGAACTCAAACAAATTTACAAGAGAAAAACAAACAACCCCATCAAAAAATGGGCAAAGGATATGAATAGACGTTTCTCAAAAGAAGACATGCATACAGCCAACAGACACATGAAAAAATGCTCATTATCACTGGTCATCAGAGAAATGCAAATCAAAACCACAATGAGATACCATCTCACACCAGTTAGAATGACAATCATTAAAATGTCAGGAAACAACAGGTGCTAGAGAGGATGTGGAGAAATAGGAACAATTTTACACTGTTGGTGGGATTGTAAACTGGTTCAACCATTGTGGAAAACAGTATGGTGATTCCTCAAGGATCTAGAACTAGAAATACCATTTGACCCAGCCATCCCATTACTGGGTATATACCCAAAGGATTATAAATCATGCTGCTATAAAGACACATGCACACGTATGTTTATTGCGGCACTATTCACAATAGCAAAGTCTTGGAATCAACCCAAATGTCCATCAGTGACAGATTGGATTAAGAAAATGTGGCACATATACACCATGGAAAACTATGCAGCCATAAAAAAGGATGAGTTTGTGTCCTTTGTAGGGACATGGATGCAGCTGGAAAACATCATTCTCAGCAAACTATCACAAGAGCAGAAAACCAAACACGGCATGTTCTCCCTCGTAGGTGGGAACTGAACAATGAGATCACTCGGACTCTGGAAGGGGAACATCACACACCAGGGCCTATTATGGGGAAGGGGGAGGGGGAGGGATTGCATTGGGAGTTATACCTGATGTAAATGACGAGTTGATGGGTGCTGACGAGTTGATGGGTGCAGCACACCAACATGGCACAAGTATACATATGTAACAAACCTGCACATTGTGCACATGTACCCTAGAACTTAAAGTATATATATATTAAAAAAAGCTATAATTGCCAACATCAGGAATTAAGAATGGAACATCACTTTAGATCCTATTGGTATTAAATTATGTATGAGGATACTATAAAAATTTATTCCAATGAATTTTAAAAATGGCACAACTTAATTACTAGTAAAGAACGATTTAACAAACTGACACCTATTTCTGACATGAGTAGAAATAGAATATATGAGCCATCATTTTGTAACTCACCTATTCATATTCTCAGTCTGTATTCAAATGGGATGTTTGTCTTTTAAAAAATTGATTCATGGAAAACAAAAAACAAAAAACATTGTCCAGCCGACAAATGTAATTAAACACAACACTCAACTTTTACTTAGATCTCTCAGAGATGAATATTAAGAGGAATACAGCTAATTAAACACACTAGAAGGTCCTTAAGTGTCTTTCTTCTTAATCTCTTGAATCTTTTATGACTCAGCAGTTGCCAAGTTTCTCCAACTCTCTCTGACATTCATTGAGTCTTTTTCCCTTTTCTTTTTGTCATTCCTTTGTAGTAACACTTTGCATTATCTTTCTGTGACAGGGGACAGAACTTTCACTCTCAACTTCTGTTGGCTGAGCAACTACATTCTAGGATGGCTGGAGGACCAGGCAACTCCAGGCTTACTGGTTCTTCCCCACTTCCCACAGATGAATTTTGTGGATCTTTTTGAATGCATTGATCTCCTCTCAATGCATTTTCTACCTGGCTATGCGTTTGAGGTATCCCCATGAGAAGACATGGAGGTTTTGTAAAATTAAGCGACTTCTCCAAAGTCACCCAGTTAAGAATCAGGATATTGAAGTCCAAGGAGTGTGACTTCAGTGTCTATATGACTAGACACTCTGTTCTCTTCTTATACTTTATATGGCTGGGACGACAGCACAGTTACTCTTTGCATAGTTTGAAAGCTTTTCCAATATTATCTTCTAGAAACAGTATTACCTCTTCAGATTACTTATCAGAATTTATTTAATTGCTTATTTTTCTTCCAGTCTGCCATTGCAATCATCATAAGCTCAGTGAGATAGTTTTGTCTTTTTCACTACTAAATTCAATATTGTGTTCAGAGTAAGCAAAAAATAAATACCCATTGAAATAATGACTAGGTCACTAGATGAAACGAGTGAGTTACCTTTCCCTACAACTGTGGAATTTTTTTTTTGTCACTAATAGTGTACCTATCTTTATAATGTGAAGTTTTCTTGGAAATGAAAAAGTTACTTATCACAAAAACCTGAGACCTTTGGTATGTAGTAATGAGATAGCCTTCTTTCATGGCTCATAACTTGAAATTGAAGGAAATTACAAAAGGATAGTTAAAAACAAAGTTTTTGTCTGTGGCAACACTATATGTGACATAGTGAAGAAAACAGAATTTTAGAGCCAGAAAAGAAAGGTATAAGTCCTAGCTGTCTTATCCAAGACTGTGGCCAGTCTTGAGTAAGAACATTAAATAATTTAAACTTCAAATTCCTCATTCTAAATTGGAAATACTGCTTATTGAATGTCATTGTTTATTTTTTAGTATCCAATATGAGATGTATGCAAAAGGTCTTTGAAAAATCTGAATATGTTTATTAAGTAAATTATTAAAATTTTAACTTGTTAAATGTCATGAGTAATGACTGCATCATCTTTAGGTTAGAAAGTACACAATAGTGTCCCAACTGTGTTCTCTGCCTTTTTCCATTAAAATATCAGAAGAAAGGAATGTGTGGGGCTTTATTTTTAACTTTCTTCATTATTTTTGAACAATAACTATGCCTGTTATCAAATGCATTTCCATTGAGGAGTTCATAAACTGAACAATATGCCTCTCACATCCCACATTTCACAGACTGTTGCAACATTTTGGGTTTTATAAATATGGTTTGGTAATGTTGTTCTATAGTATTATACAAGGTTTTCTGAAAAAATGAAATTTATTTCACTAAACAATTAGCAAGATAAAAGTTATTTTCTAATCATCTTGTCAAGAAATAAAATTTGAGCAATAAACAAAACATAATATCTCCATTTGGTTGAATTAAACAGTTACAGATCTAATCTTATCAAGGTTATTAAAAATCATTATGTATATTATGTATTAAAGCTTTATCATAATGAAACATTTTTAACTAAGATTCTCCAAAATGAACAATAACTGCACTTTTGCAATGTCAATAATTCAAAATATGAGTTAAACAAAATTAGGATCCAAGACAATTAATTCTAAATATATTACAGAATATAAACCATAGGGAAGTGGCAAGTCTCTATGGTTATATTGCATATATATTAGCAATTATATTGAAAAGTTCATTTGAAAACAAATATATAAAAGCTCTAACAAAAAACCCTAGACGTTTCTTAAATACAAATTTTGATGAGTTCCAGTTGCACAGTGCTGATACTATTTTTCCAATGGATTCCAAGAGTCTGTTTCCACTTTTATTCTGTGTATTGCAATGAAATAGTCAGCTTTACCATAACACTTGTGGAAAGCACGATTGCAAAGAATGGCTGATATCCTTGTAACTTACGTTTAAAACTTAAGGTAAGGTTTGAAAATGTATTTTGCCAGCATAACATACGTTGAACTGGTGCACATGTCTAAGAAAACTATCTTGCAAATATATATTCATTAGATCATTGCCTTCTTGGCGTCCACATATCACTTGTGTTAAAGATAAGCACCATCTGTTCAGAATGTTTTAAAATAAATGCACAATCTCATTTCATTGTGTTTTCTCCCCCATGATCTTCATCATTCGACTCACCTAATTTATTTACATCTGTATTATCTGCATGACTGTAGACACTCCAAATAACAGTGTCTCTTTTGGGCATCATTTTGATCTGGACTCTCTAAGTGTTGGAGAATAAATTTGATTAACTCTTTGAGAAGAACTAGACCCAAACTCCAGTATAAAGTACATAAAATTTGTAAATCATTAACTTAAGCACAAACACAAAAAGACCACATATAAATATACCTTCTATGTGCCTTTTGGTCCATTAACTATCTCCTAATGAGGAGTGAACAAGACTAATGTATGTTTCCTACTTCTATTTGGAACTTTGCGGTTAGAGTGGGGCATTTCATTTAGCATCATTTGCTCAGTCGTTTCTGTGGCTCACACCCAATTGTATCTCACATAATTCCATGACATTGATACTGTACAGATGTATTGGGCAAGGCTTGCTTTATTGAAACCAATAGAAAAAAAAAATGACTGGGTAATTCCAGCAGAAAATGGAGGTAGCTACACAAACCAAAAAAAAAAAAAAAAAAAAAAACAAACCATGCCCCAAACCAAGCAATTATGGTTTTGGGAAGCAGGGACAAAGTCTAGGTCTGGTACCATAGTAACTGAAGTGCATGGAGCCAATGTTAGGGTGCTGCTCTTTTTGTGAGTCAGCCCATGTCTCCATGGGACCCCGTGTCTTTCTGTTTGAACTCCAGATTCTCAGGAGAAAGGCATGGACTCATCCAACTTTTTTTCTAGTGTTTTTAACCTCTATTTTCACCAGTCATGAGCAGCAGGGTAGTGGAACAGCACAAATGTGGTGTTGACATTGCTGTGAGCCAAGATGTACCCTAATTTTGTGTTTGTCACAGTTGGTCACTCTCATCAGGGCTGATATGATCATTGGAAGAATTTTTTCTCTTTATACTAGTAATTCCCTAAAGTTCAGCATTCAAGCACAGAATCTTTATCAGGTTTACATCTACAGCTTTGCTTATTTCTACTTCCATTAGTTCTTGCTCAGATTGTGCAATGCTACATTTATGACTGCTGATGCCCAACTATGACAAAATGTTCCCTTCTGTACTTCTGGAGCAGGATGGACTCACCCACCTTTTTACAAAGAAGAATAAACTTTTGAGCTGAATGAATCTTTGAGAGATTCTCCTCCAGTACGCACAAGTAATTTACTCTGCAGTTAAGTCCTGTCTCCACTACCAAATATTTTCCTCCCCATTTCTACAGATCTGTTAATAATGGCCTATGGGCCTCCTGGAGTTTTGCTATTTAATTATTTTATGTTGGTTAATGCAGAAAATGAATCTGGACAGTACTTTATTTCAATCTGTCTTCAAGGTCCTGGAGAGATTTACTGAATATGGCAAGCTTTGTTTAATGTTCATTCAGTTCTTTCACGTCCACTTACTGTGGAAAAGAATGACTGAGATGAATGGTGACTCCATGGCATATTTACTTGCCCAGCTGGAAAATTGTTGCTGCTGCTTTCCGAAAAACTTTCCAACCTAAATTAAGGCCATGTTCCTTGAAGTTAAAATGGCAAAAGACAAATCTATACTATAAAATATATATTGTCTTTTTTTGAAATCATACTCTTCGATATATTTTTTCAATTTTATAGCAGTAAAGTTTCAATGAACTCAAAATGATATTTTTGTTTCTTCATTTAAGGAGTAGTGCCAGCAGACATAGTATCTATTTCTAGTTTTGACTCATTGTCTGACCTTAAGTAGGTCATTTGAGCTTTTAGGTCCTTCATTAATGAAATGGGACTATTAGTATTTATATTCTTCATGGAAACCAACGGAATTTTTATATGAAGAATAATTGGCATGGTTGAGAGGGTGTTGGTTGCTCCCACCACCCAAAGGATTCACATTTTTACCATGTTTTCAAATTACTTGAAGATTTTGACTATCTTCCAATCTTTTCTTGTGTTTAAAAGACAGTTCTGATGATGACACTTCATGTTCTGATCATTGCGGTACTCAAGGATTGTACATTAAGGCTAGCGCAGTGGCTTATGCCTATAATCCTAGCATTTGGGAGGCTGAGGTGGGCAAATCACTTGAGGTCAGGAGTTCGAGACTGGCCAACATGGTGAAACCCTGTCTCTACTAAAAATACAAAAATTAGGTGGGCGTGGTGATGTGCATCTGTAATTCCAGCTACTAAGGAGGCTGAAGCACAAAAATTGCTTGAACTGGGGAGGCAGAGGTTGCAGTGAGCCAAGATTGCCCCACTGCACTCCAGCCTAGGTGACAGAACGAGACTCCATCTCAAAAACAACAACAAAAAAAGGATTGTACATTAAGCATTGGCCACCTGATGCCTCAGATGCCTTCATTATGGAATCACGATTGCCTAAGTGGGCTAGAGACTATAGGCTTAGTTTGATTTGTGCAATCTAGGAAGTTATTTGGGGTACTAAAATAGTTTCTTAGTATTATGAAAACCCTTTCCTTATTCCAGAGTCCATTGAACCTGATCATATTGATTATATTTGAAATGTTTCCATAATTCTCTCTATTATAAATGGAGGTTAAAACAAAGACTATAGGACACAATCTGATACCAGAACTATATTTTTCTGGAACTTTCTTCAGCTGCATTCTTTCCCCCTTACGAATTTACAGTTGAAAGACATTTATATATTTTTACTATCCAATCACACAAAATCTAATTATATATTGTTTTGCTTCTGCTCTTCTTCGCTGTAGATGTTGTAGAAACTTGAGAACACTCCAAAACTAAGTATGATTCAAGAAAGGCTAATGCTTTTCACCTTTAGTTTTCTTTTACAGTTTTTGTTTTTAAGAACGGTATATGCCATGCATACTTTGCTTATGTTTTAAAGTGACTTTATTTATAATGATCACAGCTACTATATCCCAATTGCCAAGAATTTGATAGGAATCATGCTAATAACAAAATACATATTATCTAACATGTAGCATCAGTATCTCAGCTGTCATAAGACAAGGTTGTTATTCCATAGGTATTAGATATGTGCTGATCATTACATAAAAATATTGCTTTGTGATTGTAACATCATTGTAAGTGGATAATATGCTTAATATTGGAAGTGGAATAATTTTCTTCATTATTAATTTGTTCTATTATCTATGTCTCATAATAATTTGAGCAATACATAAAGTTTTATGACATTTAAAATTGTAGTCATGCAGAAATTTCTTGGTTGTTCCTATAAAGCTAAGTAGGTAAACAGACATGTTTTGAATAAAAACTTTAGGGACATCTAAAATACTAATCTAGACTCAGAAATGTTTAATTTCATTCTGTTTGGAAGTCATGTTAGTAGTGGTTAAGTACATAGATTCTGGACTCCAACTGCTAATGTCTAAACACATGCTCTGCCACCTTCTTACTATATGACTTTGGGCAAGTTACATAACTTCCCATACCTTAGCTTTCTCATCTGTAGAACAGAAACAACAGCTTCTTATTAATTGGTCTCCCTTATTCTGCTGCTCTTTTTAATATGTACTCCAGTGTCATTGGCTTCTTATGTCTCTCATGATAGAGTCTAATATACATTGTACAACTGGATTATCCCAGGAAGTACACCCTAATTAAAACTTTTGTGTCAGTTTGAGTTCAATGAAGTGGAACACTATGAATGATGCAGAATAAGAGATTATTCTAATACTAATTTAAGATTGTGTTTGAAACAAATGGGCTTTGAATTTTAGCCAATGTTTTCCTGCTTGTTTTGAGATTTTTTTTTTTTTTTTTTTTAGAAATGTAATGGATTAGGGTGATAGGATAAAACAGCAGAAATGTCCCAGGCATATTTGTATGGCAAAGTTGGCATTTCATATCAGTGGAGAAAATATAAAGTATTCAATAAGTGGTTTTGAGGAAATTGGTTATTCATTAGGAAAGAAGTCAGGTTATATGTCTAGTACATGCTATTCACAAAAATTCTACGTGTGATAAGGATTTTTATATCAAAATCCTGAACTATAAAAGCAGTGATAGAAAACATATGACTATGATTATGACTTAGATTATTATAAACCGTATTAATCAAGGCACAAAATAGTGATTGAGATTGATAAATATGAATTTGATGTCAAAATTAGAAGCTTCTTCAAAATAAGCAACACAATAGGACAAAATGTTTTCAATGTATATAAACTAAAATTGGATTCATATCAAGAGTATATAAAATTTCTGTAAGTTGAGAAGTGGTATAGCCTGAATGTTTGTGTCCTCTCAAAATCCCCAAGGTGATGGCATTAGAAGGTGGAGCCTTTGGAAGGTGATTGGGTCATGAGGGCAGAGGAGTCCTTGTGAGTGGAATTAGTGGTCTTATTAAAGGAATTGCAGATATATAGCTTGCCTTTTTCACCATGAAAAGTTACAATGAGAAGACAGTCTAGGAAGTGGGCCCTTGGCAGACATCAAATCTGCTTTGATCTTGGACTTCCCAACTTTCAGAACTGTGAGAAACACATTTGTGTTGTTTATAAGCCACTTAGTCTACGATGTTTCGTTATAGCAGCTCAAACAGACAACCAGAAAAGAGAAAGAAAGAAAACCTGTAGAAAAGTGGAAAAAAGGCTACAAATGTGGTAATAGTGGTTTGCCTCTTCAGAGAGACCTGGCATTTGGAGTGGTAATAAAAGAGGGATTTAGTTTTATATATAGGATTATGATTTTTTCAAAGATAATCTACTAATGAATTATTTTATCTTCATATATTCTAGGTATTAATTTTTTTCTTCAAATGTGGAACAAATAATTTATTTAACTATGTTTTTCAATTAATGGGATATTTATTCATTTCCATAGTTTTGCTATCCAAAGACTACTGTAATGAGTATCCATTATGTATCTCCCTAAGAACATGAGGGAGATTTTTCTTCAAGATAGATTCCACGAATGGAACTTCTGGCTCATGCCTGACACTCAGGTTTAAGTTTAGAAAGTATAGATAAATTGCTCCAAAGCACATGGGACAATTTATACTTTCACAATCAGTGTATACCTGTTCTAGTTTTTCTGTGTCCTTGCTAACAATCAATACACTCATTCAAAGTGAGAAATATGACAGCTCAATAGAAATATAGGCAAAGGCTATGGATACTCATTTACTGAACAATAAACATAACAGCCAGGAAAAATGAAATTATGCTTGTTCTCACTCATAATCATGAAAATACAAAATATAACAACCGTGGGGTACCCTTTTTCAATCATCTGTTTGGCAAAAGTTAAAAAAAGGTTGTGTGAATTTTAGGAAATGCATGTCAATATTTTCACCATCCAGCAAAGTAAGATAAAAGACTTCTAGGTAGGCTTTTGAAATTAGAAAAAAAAAAGTTCTATTTAACGTAGTAGACAAATGACCCAGGGAACTTGTGCAGAGAAGTGAATAAGGATGGATCCAATGTTGAAAGTCAAATATAGCCAAGCTCTGTCAGCAACCTGATGGCAGCAGAGGCTTCCACAATATTCCTGTTATTACAATTAGATTGGGTGGAAACAGAAAAGGCCGAGGCTTCTAAAAACTGGCAAAAATCCAGAATCGAATAGAAGAGGTGGGGCCCCTTGACAAAACTCAAGGCCTAGTGGTCAATGTAGAAGATATGTGCAGTCAAGTTGAAATATGAGTATCCCGTGGAAAAAACTGGAGAGTGAGAACTCCTGAATTTTTTAAGGGGTTAGGAGAGAAATGTCCCTAAGCAAGTTCAGAGTGCTTTCTTCAGCAGTAAGGGCTTGTTTCTGTAACCATTATAAGAAGAATATACATTTAATGGAGCACTGCATGTGCCTGGAGAATCATAGTTTAATGTTGAAAAGGTTGCAGAAAAATTAGGGCCATTTGGAAAGTGAGCTTGGTCCTAAGGCCAGTATCTTCCAGGCACTGTACTGTTAGATTAAGCCTTGTAAAAACTATCTGGGACCTTTTGCTTGGAATTATGATCCAGAATTATCAGGATATTTCCCAAGAGACCTGTGGAGCCATAGGTTACACTAAGTAGGGTTGTGCTAAGCAATGTTGGACAGTGGATTCTAATATACTCTAATTTTCCAAGTCAGAGGTCACTCTGTATCTTGGGAATATCGTGAACTGGAATTTCCAAAGGGAATTGAGGGAGTGAGTTAATTAGGCACACATCTGAGATAGTGTGCTCAAATTTCTACAGACCAGATAGGAATAGGTGTGCTCATTGTGAACAGTGTGAGCCTCTCCTAAGTAGTCAGCCAATTTTGCTACAGGCAGACTGAGGAGCAGTGTGTGTCTACTCCCCTGATATATTACCCAAGTACTAGCATGAAGCTACAAATAGAAGGAGGAAAAGGAAACAGCTTCTTATTTGCCCAACCCAGAAGTGGGGAATGAAGGTGTGGTTAGAACTCAGTTTAAACAAGAGGAGAAAGACCTCCTCTATCCATAAATGGAACATAGGTTGTACAAAGGTTTTGAAGCACTGAATAGAATTATAATGTTATAAAAATTTCAGATCATTATTTAGAGGATGAGTTTTCATTAATCTGTGAATCAAGAAAACATATATTGGTATTTCAAAATCTTTTTGTGTATCTGATACATGTGGGTTATTCTGAACTGAATGAAAGGAATAAGACTGGGGACACCATGACTTGAGCTCAGGATACCCATTGCCAAGGAGTGAGAAGTGGTAGCTTTTAGTGTTGTGTTTAATTTTAGGGAGTGGGTATCATCAGTTACATTTGGCTAAGGAAGGTAAGGCAGCTTTCCTCAGGTTCATCCCACTGGAATACATTACATAAGATTTTTCTAAAGTGAGGTTATGTTTCATTGGTTGATGAAGAGGAACATTGGGATCTAAACAGTTTTGGAAGTAGTGGTGTAATTAGATAAAATATTTGTACAGTACTTGGAAGACTATGAAGGAACCCTGAGAGAAACAACTTCTAAAGATGCCAAGGTGCTTCCAGGAGAGGGTCATTCCTGCTACATATCTGCGAGGTATGCATGGAACATAGAGTTCTCTAGTAGGAAAAAAGCCAGTTCCTAAAGATCCTTTGGCTTCATCCACAGCCTCATCCAAGTAGCATTAGATAACTAAAGCTGTTTATGAAACTCAGTACACATCATGGATCAAAGAAGACCCTAGATAAACAAAAGCATATTGCTGAGTTAATTCAAGGATTCCATCAGTGTAGGGGCATCTTGCAAGTCTGCATCCAAGACATTGAAGATAAGATCCATTTGATGGGTATAGAATAATTTACATACATGAGTCACATGATAAAGATTAACAATTTTTTAATACACTTAAAAAGCTATTTGTTTTAATTCTCTTGCTTTTTCCCCCTCAGAAATTTGCTATCCCATCCCTCCTTTTCCCACAAATAATCCATATTAACTACATACAATCTCTTCTTTCAAATTAGTAGTATTATATGAAGATATAGGTATATGTGTGCAAGAATACAAACATACATATATAAATATACATGTATGTAGATATGAAACCTATCTTTTGTTACTGTTTTGTAACATACTTTTTCATATGGAAAATGCTGTGAATTTGGTACAACTTTCTGCCAGGACCAGGGAGGAGTGAGAGAGAGAATCCCCTTTTGGGAAGTGTTTGTTTCACCAGACACTAGAGAAGGTGGCGGTCATGTGCAAGGCTTAGAGTCTAGAGCGAGGAACTTGTACCAATTAAGGGCCTGAGTTTTGAATGAATGGCAAGAATGATCCACTCCATAACATGTATATCCATGTACATTTTTAAGAAGTTGGAAGATGGGCTGGAATCTGAATGAGATAACTGTTTTATAAATTCTTCTGGATTTAGTGTGAATCGTGATCAGCCAGTAGTAAGGTTGTTTATTAATGGATAACCCTTTGTGTCTTCTAAACCAAGTGCAAGTGCAATAGTCATTATGCTCACTGGGGTAGACCCCTGCAACCTCAAATGGTGGCTGGAAGGGCCTTGGCATCCCAATAGAGTGCCCAGGTGCACCAGAGTTGTGGTAGAACCCCACAACAATATTCTCTTTGTTCGGTGGCATTGAATTTCTGAGCATAATATTAGTGTCTCAGGAAATCCTTCCCAAGAAGTTATTTCCAGCTGGCAGCTAGTAATTTATTCCAAATGTTTGAATGAGCTGAAGAGAGTTTCCTCTGGTCTGAAGTTGCTTGTCCTGGCAGACAGATGTCTGTACTGCTTCTTACTTTTTAAAAAATTTGTCTCTGCTACACAAGGCTTAAAGATTTCTCACCTTTGTGTCGTTTGCCTGGAGACAGCAAAATAATGAATCTGAATAGGAAACAGATCCTATCACAACTCCTCTCCATAACTCTCTTATTTATTTTTCCTGACACAATGATTTTATCTTCATTTGTATCCCTCATTATGGATTTTTCTTTTATTTTACACTCAGTGTTTGGCCTTGGCAGCATCAACTCTACTGTTTGGAAAGCTCTTTGAATTTGAATTTGAGGCTTAAGCCACAGTTGAAGTTGCCTTTGGCAACTTCTCTTTCAGACAGACAGATTTCTTCAGTTTCCCTAAAGGATGTCTAGGGCACCGAGATGAGACCACGTCCTGGACAACACAAAGACCTCTCAACAGATGTGAGGTATGCTCAAAGGCAGTCTAAACCCCAAATTTTTTAAATGGAAGGAAGTGAGTGATCTTAAGTGATTTTCTAAAAACAATCATTGCCTTACAGCTCTAGGGATTCAGCAAGCAAAGTATTTAATGCTTGTCATTAATAAGATATACCTAGGTAATTTCTGATGCTTTTGAGATATAATAATAGAATTATTTAATTGGGAAAGTTTCTAGGATTTTATTGAGATGTTGTAGAGTGGGAGTTTTGAACAAGTATTATTGCATAGAGATGGTCTTTGACTTATCATGGTTTGACTTGGGAATTTTCAACTTAATGATGGTGCAAAAGCAATACTCGTTCAATAGAAACTCTATTTTGAATACCCCCACAACCATTTTGTTTTTCATTTCTTAGCACAGTATTCAATAAATTACATGAGATATTCAAAATTATATTATAAAATATCCTTTGTTTCAGATGATTTTGCCCAACCGTAGGCTAATGCAAGTGTTCTGAGAATGTTTAAGGAAGGCTAGGCTAAGATATGATGTTTGGCAGGTTAGATGTGTTAAATACATTTTCAACTTTTTTGGTATTTTCAACTTATAATGGTTTTTTTTTTGGTGATGTAACCCAATTGTAAGTCAAGGATCATCTGCATACTGATTTGTTAATTAACATTTTAAATTTCCTCTAATTAAATATTAAAAAGTGTGTATCTGATTTATTTTTGTCTTTTTAGCCCTAACAGTACAGAAAAGTCTAACCAATTCATTTAAAAAGATCTTGTCACCTGTAGGATCCTGTTGGGTCCCTGCAGAATGCTTCTGATGGATGCCACTGCTCAGGTCTTCCTCAATAATTACCATTTCCCATGCTTAATTTTTTCCTTGAAAACCTTTCCAGGGGCCCTCTGAGGCTTTTGTCCATAGTAAACGAGGCTTACCACTATGTGTCCTATTTTCTGTAATGCTTTGTCCCATTATTACTTTAACTTAAACCTAGTTCTTGAGGACCTTTCCTCTTGCGTCTTTCTCAAGTGAATGCAGCTCATTTTCCTGGTGAAGTTCACACATTTTAGCTTCCAGTGTCATTTCTGATTCCTAATTTTTCCACCGGCATGAAAAAAAACTACCTCTTTGATGTTCGTACTCTTCCACACAATAATTGCTTATTATATGGCTACTCTCTGTTGGCTAAAACACTTTGGGCATCCTGCTTACAAAATTCCTCTCTGCCCGAAATTATGCCATTGTGCCGAATGACTTCAGAGTTTACGGGGCCCCATTTACTATGGTTTGAATATGCACTCCAAAGTACATGTTCTGGAACCCTAATTCCCAATGCAGCAATGTTGGGAGGCAGAAACTTTAAGAGGTGATTATGATATGAGGGCCCTACCGTCACAAATGAATCAATGCCATTACTGTGGGAGTGGGCTCATGATAGAAGGATGAATTTGACCTTATTTCCTCTCTCTGTCTCTCACACTTGCTGTATGCTGCCTTCCTCTATGGGATGATCCTCACCAGAAGCTAATGGCATTTTTTTGGACTTCTTAGCCTCAAGAGCTATGAGCCCAATAAACTTCTGTTCTTTATAAATTATTCAGTATGTGGTATCCTGTTATAGCAGCAGAAAACAGAGTAATACAGAAAATTGGGGCCGGATGTGGTGACTCATGTCTGTAATCCCAGTACTTTGGGAGGCCAAGGCAGGTGGATCATTTGAGGTCAGGAGTTCAATACCAGCCTGGCCAACATGGTGAAACCCCATTTCTACCAAAAATATGAAAATTAGCTGGGCATGCTGGCATGCACCTATAGTCCCAGCTAGTTGGGAGGCTGAGGTGGGATAATTACTTGAACCTAGGAGGTGGAGGTTGCAGTGAACCGAGATTACCCCACTGTACTCCAGCCTGGATGACAGAGTGAGAGGCCCTGTCTGAAAAAAAAAAATTGGTACAGAAAAGTGAGGCTGTGGCTATAACAAATGCCTGAAAATGTGGAAGTGGTTTTGAAGCTGGGTAATGGGTAGAGGCTGGAAGAATTTGGAGGAGCAGGTTAAAGAAAACCTGTACTGCAGTGAATAGAGCAATAAGAGTGATTCTAGTGAGGGCTCAGAAGAAGAAGAGACTTTCTCTTCTGGAAGAGGAGAAGTGGAGAAAGTTGGAATCTTCTTAGAGATTCCTTAAGTAGTCATGGCCAGAATGTTGGTAGAAATATGGACAATAAAGGTCATTCTGATAAGATCTCAGATGGAAATGAAGCACAATGTATCAGAAAGGGAATAAATGTCATCTTTCCTATACCGTTGTAAAGAACTTGGTGGAATTGTGTCCATGTCCTAGGGCTTTATGGAATGTAGAACTTATGAGCAATGAACTAGGGTATCTGGTGAAAGAAATAGCTAAGCAGCAAAGCATTCAGCCTGCTGCATGGCCACTTTTAACTGCATACAGTGAGATGTCATTTCTTTAATTTTAAAGGCTTAAACTGTCTTTCCACATCACCCATACACTTCCTTATTCACATTGTGGATCCTGTGTCACCCTGAATCCCATAACAGTAATTGTTTTACCACCATAATACCTAACACATATTAAGCACTTACTATGCACCAGGGCACTGAGCTGTAATTTTTAGATTTATTGTTTTATTTAATTTTGAAGTCAACTCTGTGAAGTAGGTACTATTTCGGTCCCCATTTTACTGAGAGAGAAAGTGAGGCTCTGAGTGGTTGAGGAAAGTATTCAAGACCGTACAGTAAGAAAATGGTAGAGCTTGGATTAAAAACAATTATATCTGTGCAAAGTTCAAGGTTTTAACTCCCACAATATAAACATTATGCTCTCTACGCTACCACCCACTCTCAGTACCTGTAATTCAGTGCCATTACTCCTGATCCTTAGTCTTATGGTGAATTCTAAGAGCTCCTTGGGCTGCCTGATTCTTCTATACATCTTAGCTTCTCTCCGTTTTCATTTTCTTTATTACTAAGTGTAGATCCTGTGGACTATCATTGAACTATGCTCTCTTGATAGGTTCTCCCACTTTATTTCCTGTTGTCCTTCACTCACACCTGCCTGGAGAATCTCTAACCCACTCTACAAATGGGTGGCCAAGCATTTGGGAGAAAAATCACCCAAAAGTGTAAAAATGCAAATCTTACTTCCTTTATTTAGTATGTAGTAAAAGTAACTCTTCATTCTGCCATAACAAATTAGTTTCTCATTTAAACAACTACTGACTGACAGAAACTCTATCTTAGTCAATTTAGGTATTTTCCCTCTTTTTCTGAAATTGTATCTAATTTTCAGGGAATTTACATATCTTAAAGTGAAAATTGGGAGGTGAGGGCGGGAGGAGAAAGACCTTTCCTTGTAGTTGTCAAAAAACCTCACTGTAATCCATTGAGATGTCTGCATTTAGGTTGGTTTTTGGCACAGGAGGGAGGTGACTGCTTCATTCTGCCTCATTGCTTACTTTTAAAAAAATTCAGTAGCTTTAGGGGTACAAGTGGTTTTCGGTTGCAAGGTGAAGTCTAGAATTTTGGTGTCCCCATTACCTGACTAGTGAACATTGTACCCAATAGGTAGTTTTTCATCCTTCCCTCACTTCCCACCCTCCCCTCTTCTGAGTCTCCAATGTCTCTTATAGCATTCTGCATGTCTTTGCATGCCCAAAGCTTAGCTCCCACTTATAAGTGGTATTTGGTTTTTGATTCCTGCGTTACTTCACTTAGAATAATGGCCACCACAGGGCAATCAGTCAAGAGAAAGAAATAAAGCATATTCAAATAGGAAGAGAGGAAGTCAAATTGTCTCTGTTTGCAAATGACATGATTTTGTATTTAGAAAACCCTATTGTCTCAGCCCCAAAACTCCTTAAGCTAATAAGCAACTTCAGCAAAGTCTCAGGAGACAAAATCAATGTGTGAAAATCACAAGCATTCCTATACACCAAGAACAGACAAACAGAGCCAAATCATGAATGAATGCCCATTCACAATTACGACAAAGAGAATAAAATACCTAGGAATCCAACTTACAAGGGATGTAAAGGACCTCTTCAAGGAGAACTACAAACCACTGCTCAATGAAATAAAAGAGGATACAAACAAATGGATAAACATTCCATGCTCATGCATATGAAGAATCAATAATGTGAAAATGGCCATATTGCCTGAAGTAATTTATAAATTCAATGCTATCCCCATCAAGCTACCATTGAGTTTCATCACACTTTGAAAAAACTACCTTAAATTTCATATGGAACCAAAAGAGTCCATGTAGCTGAGACAATCCTAAGCAAAAAGAACAAAGCTGGAGGTATCATGCTACCTGACTTCAAACTATACTACAAGGCTACACTAACCAAAACATCATGGTACTCGTACCAAAACAGATATATAGAATAGAACAGAACAGAAACCTCAGAAATAACACCACACATCTACAACCATCTGATCTTTAACAAACCTGGCAAAAACAAGAAATAGGGAAAGGATTCCCTATTTAATAAATGGTGTTAGGAAAACTGGCTAGCCAAAAATGCAGAAAACAGAAACTGGACCCCTTCCATATGCCTTATACAAAAATTAACTCAAGATGGATCAAAGACTTAAATGTAAAATACCAAACCATCAAAACCCTAGAAGAAAACCTAGGCAATACCATTCAGGACATAGACATAGGCAAAGACTTCATGACTAAAACACCAAAAACAGTTGCAACAAAAGCAAAAATTGACAAATGGGATCTAATTAAACTAAAGAGCTCCTGCACAGCAAAAGAAACTATCATCAGAGGGAACAGGCAACCTACAGAATGGGAGAAAATTTTTGTAATCTACCTGTCTGACAAAGGTCTAATATCCAGAATCTACAAGGAACGTAAACAAATTTACAACAAGAGACAAACAACCCCCGCAAAAAGTGGGCAAAGGATATGAATAGACACTTATCAAATGAAGATATTTACACGGCCAACAAACATATGAATAAAAACTCATCATCACTGATCATTAGAAAAATGCAATTCAAAACAATAAGATACCATCTCATGCCAGTTATAATGGCAATTATTAAAAAGTCAGGAAACAATAGATGCTGGCAAGGTTGTAGAGAAATAGGAACACTTTTACATTGTTGGTGGAAGTGTAAATTAGTTCAACCATTATGGAAGACAATGTGGCAGTTCCTCAAGGATCTAGAGCCGAGGAAATACCATTTGACCCAGCAATCCCATTACTGGGTATATACCCAAAGGATTGTAAATCATTCTACTATAAAGACATATACACACGTATGTTTGTTGCAACACTATTTACAATAGCAAAGACTTGGAACCAACCCAAATGCCCATCAATGATAGAGTGGAGGGAGAAAATGTGGCATTATGTACACCATGGAATAGTATGCAGCCACACAAAAGAATGAGATTATGTCCTTTGCAAGGACATGGGTGAAGCTGGAAGCCATCATCCTCAGCAAACTATACAGGAACAGAAGACCAAATACCACATGTTCTCACTCATAAGTGGGAGTTGAAAAATTCAAACACATGGACACAGGGAGGGGAACAACACACACTGGAGCCTGTCGGGAAGTGGGGAGCAAGGAGAGGGAGAGCATTAGAACAAATACCTAATGCATGTGGGGCTTAGAACTTAGATAATCGGTTGATAGGTGCAACAAACCACATGGGACATGTATACCTATGTAACAAACCTGCACATTCTGCACATGTATCCCGGAACTTAAAGTAAAAGAAAAAACAAACAAACAAACAAAATAATGGCCTCCAGTTCCATTCAGGTTGCTGCAAAACACATTATTTTATTCTTTTTTTGTGGCTGAGGAGTATTCCATGGCATATTTACCACATTTTCTTTATTCACTCATTGGTTTATGGGCACTTAGGTTGATTTCACATTTTGCAATTATGAATTGTGCTGTGATAAACATATGTCATCACCTACTTAAAGGCACCTACAATTCTGTCACTTACTGGGCCATTTTTTATGCTAGGCTGTGGCACTGAGGGATTTAGCAACATCCAGCATGATGTGGTTTCAGAAACAATGGATAAGTTATGTGCCTGTGCCCACCAGCCTAAGCAACCTCACAGAGTCTCCGTGCTCATAGAGACTCTCACAGAGTCTCCATGCACCCACTGTGCATGCCAAACCCGCGTGCCAGCTTTCTAAAACGTTTGACCTCAGCTGCACTTGAGATATCTCCACATTCCATCTTATTTATTTCATTTATGTGAATGTCTCAGGGAATTGTGGTGATAATGGTGAGAGAGGAGAGGATGACAGGCTGCCATCTTTTTGAAATCCCCTGTGGGTATTCTTGGCTTTTTACTCTTTCTTCACTTTCCATCAAATTTAGACTCTATCATTAAGGTCTGTTGATTTTTATCTTGAAGTCATCCCTTAATCTTGGACCTACTCCCTAAGATCCCATTCATACTGCCACTCTACTAATAGATGCCCCTAAATGACCCTATCGTGTCTCTCCCACATTGATGCAGCAGCCTCCGAATTTGCACCCCCACTTCTGGGTCTGTCTGCTTCCCACAGCAATGTATCCTACATATTGCAGCTAGAAAACTCTTTGTAAATTGCAAATCCAATCACATAACTTCTTTTCAAGAAATCTTTTTGTAGCACCCAAAATAAAAAAGTTCATATGCTTTATGTGGCTTACAGAGGTCCCAGTAACCCAGGCCCTGGCAAACTCTCTAGTCTCATCTTCAGATACTTCTTCCTATCATCCACTTTGGGCTTTAGCCATGCACTTAGACCTTTTTATAAGCTGTTCCCTTTGTCCTTAATTACAGATTCTCACTTATGCACCCATCTGGAGCTTATTTTTTCTTTATGTCTAAACTTAGACTCAATTTCCAGACCTCCTGAGACAGGATCAGTGCCACCCTATATGCTTCCATAAATGCTTATCAGACTGCCTTGTTAATGCCTGTTCATTGACTGCATCTCTTTCCTGACTGTGAGATCCTGGGGATCAGGCATCATGTGGGTGTTCATTATCATTAAGTTCTTACAGAGAATAGTAGATAAAAATCCAGTAATTTAGACTCTCCTGTTTTTCAATGACACAAAATGTAAGATAAAACTGTCTTATTTTTTACATAAGCATCCATGTATTTAATAAAAAACTTTTGCCCATGAGGGTTGTTAGAAATTGAAATATGTTTTTTTGGAGAATTGGTATGTTAACTTCTGTCATATGTCTTTTATATTACATATTATTAAAACAGCAGTTAGATGCCACTAAACCTCAGAATAGCTAAAAATAAGAAGATTGATAATACTACATACTGGTGAAGATGTGGAACTGCTGAAACTTTCATACATTGTCGATGGCATGTAAATTGGTACAACTGCTTTAGAAAACTTTAACTTATCTACTAAAATTGAATATTTGCATACTTATCAGTTAGTCATTCTCATGTACTGCAAAAGATATGATGATAATGTTCACAGAAACATTATTTGTAATGGCCCCCAAATGGAAATAGTCCAATTGTCCATCCACAATAACACAGATGATATGTTCATTTAAAAGTAAAATGTTGTATATTTATCCTGTGAAATACCATATAGCACCAGTAATGACTAAACTGTAGCTACACACATAAACATTGCTGAATCTTATGGCTGTTTTTATTTATATAAAGTTCACTATAGACAAAACTAACTTATAGGATTAGAAGTCAAGAGAGTAGTAGCCTTTGAGGAAGAATAGTGATTGGAAAGGTGCATAAGGGGAATTTTGGGGTATTAGAATGTTCTGTTTCTTAACTTGGATGGTAGTTATATGGCATATTTATTTTGTGATAATTTGTATTTTATGATTTGTGTACATAAATGTATAATTTGTGCACATTTCTGTATGTGTGTTATACTTCAACAAAAATGTAGGCACCTCCCCAAACCAAGCTGATAATTGTTTATCTGCATAAAAGCAGAAATATGATCAAATATAAATTAGAAGAGACCACCTTTACTGTGTTCTTTACCTAAGTATACAAGTTTTACCAGCATAAGGCCAATACTGTCCTTCTGGAAGCTCCATAAAGGCTCCTTTAAGCATTATAATTTCAAAGTAACCTATCAGGAGAGCATTACTCCAAAGCAGAGATTCTTAACTTTGTAGTTCCATTGGCAATTTGGTATGAGACATAAATTTCTTCCCAGAAGGAAGAAATGTTTCTAAGTGTATAAAATAAAAAGAATGCATGTAAAATTACAAAGGAAATTCATTATAGTGTAATTATAAAAATATAAATGAATTTTAGTTAACACATTAAATAATATGACAGCACATTTATGCTGTGGTTTGGATGTTTGTGTCTCCTCCAAATTCATTTAATCTTCAATGTTATAGTATTAGAAGGTGGGGCATTTGGGAGGTAATTAGGTCACTAGGGCTCCACCTTCATGAACGGGATTCATACCTTTATAATAGAGAGGCCAGAGAGATAGCTAGCCCCTTCTACCATTTGAGAATGCAGTGAGATGTATCCTATGAATGAGAAAGTAAACCCTCATTAGACATTGATTCTGGCAGTGTTTTGATCTTGAACTTTCCAGCCTTCAGAACTATGAGCAACAAATTTCTGTTGTATATAAGCTACCTAATTTTTGGCATTTTTATTACAGCAGCTGAATAGATCAAGACAATTTAAATATAGGCAAATTACAGTTAAAATTTATTTTTAAGAGGTAGGTCAGGGTGAAGGTTATTGACACACTGCTATGTCACTTTACAAAAGGGTGCATCTTACAGGAATTTAAGCAATCTCAATGGAATTGTCCAGTTTTGGGAAACTTGAAACAGTGATGAAGATGACTTACGTCTGTCCATGTCTTGATGAATAAACAATTGTAGATAGAAAATATCAGAAAGCAGAGTAGATGCCTGGACCACAAACATAAGATTGCCACCATTTTGGTGATGGAATGACTTCTAGGTGCCAAGTAGTTGCCTAGCCATGTATCCTGAGTGGCTATAAGTAGAAAGATCACAATTGCATATCATCTGGTGGCAGTTCTAATAGCCACTGTAAATTTTTTTTTGTCTTTAAAAAATTTTTTTTATTTTTTTATTATTATTATACTTTAAGTTCTAGGGTACATGTGCATAACGTGCACGTTTGTTACATATGTATACATGTGCCATGTTGGTGTGCTGCACCCATCAACTCGTCAGCACCCATCAACTCGTCATTTACATCAGGTATAACTCCCAATGCAATCCCTCCCTCCTCCCCCCTCCCCATGATAGGCCCCAGTGTGTGATGTTCCCCTTCCCGAGTCCAAGTGAGCTCATTGTTCAGTTCCCACCTATGAGTGAGAACATGCGGTGTTTGGTTTTCTGTTCTTGCGATAGTTTGCTGAGAATGATGGTTTCCAGCTGCATCCATGTCCCAACAGAGGACACAAACTCATCTTTTTTTATGGCTGCATAGTATTCCATGGTGTATATGTGCCACATTTTCTTAATCCAGTCTGTCACTGATGGACATTTGGGTTGATTCCAAGTCTTTGCTATTGTGAATAGTGCCGCAATAAACATACGTGTGCATGTGTCTTTATATCAGCATGATTTATAATCCTTTGGGTATATACCCAGTAATGGGATGGCTGGGTCATATGGTACTTCTAGTTCTAGATCCTTGAGGAATTGCCATACTCTTTTCCATAATGGTTGAACTAGTTTACAATCCCACCAACAGTGTAAAAGTGTTCCTATTTCTCCACATCCTCTCCAGCACCTGTTGTTTCCTGACTTTTAATGATTGCCTTTCTAACTGGTGTGAGATGGTATCTCATTGTGGTTTTGATTTGCATTTCTCTGATGGCCGGTGGTGATGAGCATTTTTTCATGTGTCTGTTGGCTGTATGAATGTCTTCTTTTGAGAAATGTCTGTTCATATCCTTTGCCCACTTTTTGATGGGGTTGTTTGTTTTTTTCTTGTAAATTTGTTTGAGTTCTTTGTAGATTCTGGATATTAGTCCTCTGTCAGATAAGTAGATTGCAAAAATTTTCTCCCATTCTGTAGGTTGCCTATTCACTCTGATGGTAGTTTCTTTTGCTGTGCAGAAGCTCTTTAGTTTAAATAGATCCCATTTGTCAATTTTGGCTTTTGTTGCCATTGCTTTCGGTGTTTTAGATATGAAGTCCTTGCCCATGCCTATGTCCTGAATGTTATTACCTAGGTTTTCTTCTAGGGTTTTTATGGTATTAGGTCTAACATTTAAGTCTCTAATCCATCTTGAATTAATTTTCGTATAAAGAGTAAGGAAAGGATCCAGTTTCAGCTTTCTACTTATGGCTAGCCAATTTTCCCAGCACCATTTATTAAATAGGGAATCCTTTCCCCATTTCTTGTTTCTCTCAGGTTTGTCAAAGATCAGATGGCTGTAGATGTGTGGTATTATTTCTGAGGACTCTGTTCTATTCCATTGGTCTATATCTCTGTTTTGGTACCAGTACCATGCTGTTTTGGTTACTGTAGCCTTGTAGTATAGTTTGAAGTCAGGTAGCGTGATGCCTCCAGCTTTGTCCTTTTGACTTAGGATTGTCTTGGCAATGCGGGATCTTTTTTGGTTCCATATGAACTTTAAAGCAGTTTTTTCCAATTCTGTGAAGAAAGTCATTGGTAGCTTAATGGAGATGGCATTGAATCTATAAATTACCTTGGGCAGTATGGCCATTTTCACGATACTGATTCTTCCTATCCATGAGCATGGTATGTTCTCCCATTTGTTTGTGTCCTCTTTTATTTCACTGAGCAGTGGTTTGCAGTTCTCCTTGAAGAGGTCCTTTACATCCATTGTAAGTTGGATTCCTAGGTATTTTATTCTCTTTGAAGCAATTGTGAATGGAAGTTCATTCATGATTTGGCTCTGTTTGTCTGTTACTGGTGTATAAGAATGCTTGTGAGTTTTGCACATTAATTTTGTATCCTGAGACTTTGCTGAAGTTTCTTATCAGCTTAAGGAGATTTTGGGCTGAGACAATGGGGTTTTCTAAATATACAATCATGTCATCTGCAAACAGGGACAATTTGACTTCTTCTTTTCCTAACCGAATACCCTTGATTTCTTTCCCTTGCCTGATTGTCCTAGCCAGAACTTCCAACACTATGTTGAATAGGAGTGGTGAGAGAGGGCATCCCTGTCCCGTGCCAGTTTTCAAAGGGAATTTTTCCAGTTTTTGCCCATTCAGTATGATATTGGCTGTGTGTTTGTCATAAATAGCTCTTATTATTTTAAGATATGTTCCATCAATACCGAATTTATTGAGTGTTTTTAGCATGAAGGGCTGTTGAATTTTGTCAAAGGCCTTTTCTGCATCTATTAAGATAATCATGTGGTTTTTGTCTTTGGTTCTGTTTATATGCTGGATTACGTTTATTGATTTGCATATGTTGAACCAGCCTTGCATCCCAGGGATGAAGCCCACTTGAACATGGTGGATAAGCTTTTTGATGTGCTGCTGGATCCGGTTTGCCAGTATTTTATTGAGGATTTTTGCATTGATGTTCATCAGGGATATTGGTCTAAAATTCTCTTTTTTTGTTGTGTCTCGTCCAGGCTTTGGTATCAAGATGATGTTGGCCTCTTAAAATGAGTTAGGGAGGATTCCTTCTTTTTCTATTGATTGGAATAGTTTCAGAAGGAATGGTACCAGCTCCTCCTTGTACCTCTGGTAGAATACAGCTGTGAATCCATCTGGTCCTGGACTTTTTTTGGTTTGTAAGCTATTAATTATTGCCTCAATTTCAGAGCCTGCTATTGGTCTATTCAGGGATTCAACTTCTTCCTGGTTTAGTCTTGGGAGAGTGTAAGTGTCCAGGAAATTATCCATTTCTCCTTGATTTTCTAGTTTATTTGCGTAGAGGTGTTTTTAGTATTCTCTGATGGTAATTTGTATTTCTTGGGGTCGGTAGTGATATCCCCTTTATCATTTTTTATTTCATCTATTTGATTCTTCTCTCTTTCTTTCTTTATTAGTCTTGCTAGTGGTCTATCAATTTTGTTGATCTTTTCAAAAAACCAACTCCTGGATTCATTGATTTTTTGGAGGGTTTTTTGTGTCTCTACTTCCTTCCATTCTGCTCTGATCTTAGTTATTTCTTGCCTTCTGCTAGCTTTTGAATGTGTTTGCTCTTGCTTGTCTAGTTCTTTTAATTGTGATGTTGCCACTGTAATTTTTAAGTATTGGCGAAAAAAATATTTGAAGTATATGTAATAGCTCTACTGTGATATGAAAATATCTTTGGTTTGTATTGATGATAAAGTCATAAACACTGCTAATGCTTCCATGGTTTGTTGCCCGTTTTTATGATGAAGGAAATGTTACATTTATTTAGAGGTTAGAGGTTAGCGAAGTAAAGATGAAAGTAAAGATGCCATTTTTTTCCCATCCAAGTATGAGTTCCCTGAATGATAACCTAGGTTAAGAACTGCTGCTCAAAAGTGAAGGCAGAAGTTATAGGAAAGCGGTGAAACAAACAAAGATTGTCAGTAATCACAAGCAACACTTTAGGCTTTTTTTTTTAAGACCAAGTAAAGAGCTGAGGGTAATATTAAAGGTAAACAAAATGTTTCACATATTCCGTGCTCCCAGGAGAGCAAAACCTCTGAATAAGAAGCCAGCTGTTGACCCCATTCCTTTATTGTTTATGCTAAGTCATCTCAGTGGGATTGGACACTTGGAAGCGTAAACTGACAGATAGAAACATTTGAATTTTTTCTTATATAAGTTATCTCCGCATACATGTAGATTACAGAATAAAATGGTTTAATAACTCCTGCTCATTATTACAGTCTTAGATCAGCCTAAATGTCACCTTCTTTAAGAAGCCCTTCCATGGTCCCTGCTCCCTCTTCCCAAAGCACCTGAAATTATGCTATATGGTGCGCTCACCACCCTGATAGTTTTGTTGTAGGATTTGTTCTTTTTTTTTTTTTATCTGTATAAAAATCTTTATTTTTATTTCAAGTAATTTCTTCAAACTTCCAGATGCAACTTATGAGTAAAATCTTCACTCAAAGATACAAAGGGTTAATTAATGGTTCATGCAGTCACAAGAGAATATTTCGGATGTAGGCCTATTTCTGCAAGGCCAGTCTTCCGAGATGACATCTCACACCTGCTGTGTTCACATTGGAAGGAAATAAAAGGCCATAGTTCACCTCATTCCATATTTACAATTATAGCACTTGGTGTAATTATACCTGCTGTGTTATACATCAGGATAGGACAATAAAGATTATACAGTGTGAGGTCAATTTATAAAATATTTCCTTGAACAAAAGGACTATCCTGGAATTTATTTTACAGACGAATTTTTTTTTTTTTTTTTTTTGACAGAATCTCCCTCTGTCACCCAGGCTGGAGTGCAGTGGTGCAGTCTCCCTCCCTGCAACCTCCACCTCCCGGGTTGAGGCGATTCCCAATTCCAAGTAGCTGGTATTACAGGTGCACGCCATCACACTTGGCTAATTTTTGTATTTTTAGTAGAGACGAGGTTTCACTATGTTGGCTAGACTGGTCTTGAACTCCTGACCTCAAGTGATCTGCCTGCCTCACCCTCCCAAAGTGCTGGGATTAGAGGGGTGAGGCATCGCCAAAACAATTTTTATTTCACTACCTTCTAAGCTCCATACAAAGGCACATATCTGTCTTATTCTTGCTTTATCCCTAGCAAATAGCAGTGTCTTAAATATGGTATGCACTCAACAAATATCTATGGGACAAACAAGTGAATAAGTAAGTTAGTGAATGCTTTCTCAATCCATCTCTCTCCTGTTTGTTAAAGTTAGTCATGATGGAGTGATGGGGAAGGGAAGAAAGAGTAGAACAGTAGGATTTCTGATTCATGGAGAACACTGACTTAATGCAGAATAATCACTGCATAATAGGACTTTCAAAAATTTAGAGGTTGGGATATCAACATAGCAAACAGATAAAACGTCCCTGACTAATAGAAACATTGACAAAAGCGAAAGTGAAAATGCCTCTTCTTTTGTATGGGCAAGCCTCTTAACTCCTGTGTGTGTTCTCCTCAATTTTACGTAAGAGATCATAATTTTTATTAACCTTTTAAAGTTAGGTAGCTAACCTAGTAAAATACAAGAAGTGCAGTTTGATGAAAATAACAGTTTCCCAAGGCTTTCTGAGAATTACACTGCTGATTAAATTAAATTCACTGTAGAGGAGATCAGCTGTGACTAATCTAGATTTTTTTTCCATATTATTCTTGATTTATTTTCCCCAAATCCACCAGACAAAACCAGCTTTCCTTCTGAGTGACTGCAATCTATGTTTTAATGCAAAATGATGTTTGTATTCCAAAAGTAGCTTGTGTAACAGGAATAGGGTAGTTTTTTTTCACCCAGTTTGGCACTGCTGAAAAGGCAAGATTTGTGGCCTTGATATATATTCTTGATTATTGTTGCACATTGTAAAATACGTGTTTTTATAACGCCACAAGGACTAGGGCAAAGAGGAATGACCATCAGCACTACCCTTGTCCTTTAATTTTATTTTATAGCTTTATTGTTTGATAGTCTTCTTAGACGAACTGAACTTATGTCCCCAATCCTTACAGAACAGGAGACATATGCTCCTATATACTGGCAATATTGTTCACTATCATGAGATAGTAATAAAATCAAAAGATAACTGGCCTTGCCATTCAACTACTGCCATAAAGAATTCTACAACATAATTTTTTTAAAAGAAAACAAAACAAATAATATTTACTATGGCATATGTTCTTCAATAAAAGAAAAGTCAGTAATGGATAACTCTACCTTGCAAGGAAATTAGTTTTCTGATCAGAGAGTACATTTTGTAGCTAATTAATTCTGGCTTGCAGGTGCTAAAAGGGGAACAACCAGAGTTTGCCCCAGTCTATGGGTTCATGAGTGGAAGCATTCTATATCAAAGCATTTCTTGGTTAAATAAACTCCCATGTGATCCATGAAGCTGGTCTTTGGGAGTTCATGCAGAAACTTTGTTGATCAATTGCTGAATCAAGGCCAAGAATTTTTCCAAAGGAAAATCTTGTTCATGTGTGGAGTTACTCCTGAGCTGCACCTTCATATAAATGTTCCATGAGGTAACATTAGCTATTTTTTTTTTTCAGTTAGCAAAATGTAAACTCTACCACCTGTTCTCTTGGTTTCCAGAATATACAGATCTCTTCTCAGGCATCAGTAAGCAACTCCACTGTACTCATCAGATTATCGAAACATATAGATGACTGCACCACCTACTCTTCATTTGGCTGAGATAAATTTCATTTGGGGAAAGATTTTGAAGGAGAGATACCATTCGTCTCCTCCGGGTGCTTTTGGTCCTATTCTAGGCTCTATTTAGAAATGAAATAACTGTATATGAGTACCATACTCATTTAAGCCTTTATAGAATCATGACAATTTGCTAACTTGTACATTCTTATATTGCTCAACTTATTATTCAAAATTGTTTTAAGAAACAACTGAATGGTACCTGTGTCTACTTCTGTTGCTATATTAGAAAATGTATGTTAACAGTTAACTTTTGCAACGGAATTACCTATATAATGCTTCTGGAAAGAAATTTATTTTAGGATTTACTAACAAAGAAATCACCTCAAAATAAAATAAAACCCAAACTGTTTTCTCAGAAAAAAAGTTTTGCTTTTTTCTTTTAATGTACATTGTAACACTATATTTGTTTTCTTTCCAGCTGCATTCTAGGAGACTCAGAATTAAATCTGAGGCATAATTATGGCAATTATATTAATCCTTGTTTAACACATTTGGGTACATTTTTTCTTAGTTTCCATTTTTTCATTTTCTATTTTATTACCCAGGCATAAATCTTTTATGACAATCTTTATCAAACAATTTTAGAAAGAAATTAAGTTCATTATATTCAAACAGCCAACTTCCACAACAGAAAGGAGACATATTTACTTAGTGCACAGAAGAGGGACTGACCATGTAGGCACTAATTGGATAAATACAGATCAAATGGACAAAGTCTATAATCAATACACAAGTATATATGTCCATAGAAGATTGCTTTCCCGGGTGGGAGAAATGAATTATAGTTTGCCATTATCCTCAGCAAACTAATGCAGGAATAGAAAACCACATACCACATCTTCTCACTTATAAGTGGAAATTAAATGATGGGAACACAGGGACACATGGAAGGGGGTGACATACACTGGGGCCTAATGGAAAATGAAGGGTGGGAGGAAGGAGAGAATCAGGAAAAATAACTAATGGGTGCTGGTCTTAATACCTGAGTGATGAAGTAATCTGTACAACAACCCCCCATGACATGAGTTTACCTGTATAACAAACCTGCACATGTGCCTTTGAACTTAAAAGTTATAAAAAGACCTTTGATTGGTAAATTTTGTCTGATCTGATGGGAAATCATAATTCTGGCCCTCCATGATTGTGATGATTCCTGTAGTTGGACATGTCTCTGTGGGACCTATGGAACTATTACTAGTAATACAGGCTCCTGTGGGGCAGGAGGCATTTTAGCTGGTGTGTTTCATGCCTCCTTGCACCTGCGCTGTTACCTGGGGGTGACCACGACAGCCTTAACATTCCCCTCAGTGTGACTGAACTTTTCATGTTTCTTCCTGATTATAGGCTTCTGATTATATGATTATTTGCATTTCTCTAATGATCTCCTTCTTCTTAGAGCATTAACTTCAGAAAGCTTGCACTCTGTCCCTTTGAAATGTGCATCTTTTACAACCTAAAAATGCATTTCCTAAGGGTTTAGGAGCCATCCCTTTGAAATGTAGTGCTCAAGAAAGATAGGACTCCTCTCTCCCAGTGTTTGTGGAGAGGTAGGAGACTAACTCTTATAAGGGGCAATTAGTAAACAGAGATAGCCTAATAACATTGACCAACCTCCCCACTAAAGTCCTCCAGTACTTTTCCATTAGCTCATCACAATATTTAAAAATCCCCCTGCCTTTTATTCCAGAGGAGTTTAGTTCAGTCTCTGTCCATATTGCAGTAGTCTCGAATGAAGTCTTCCTCGCCATTTTTAACAGGTTTCCAGTGCAATTTTTTCTTTTACAGAGGGGAGGTGAGGGAGCAATGAGAACAGCTCCTGGATGTCTGTGTAGACCATTGCATAAACTGCTGCAAGGATTTCACTTGAAGAATTCTGATGCTACACTTCCACGCTGGCAAACTGTGGTTCCTGTCCTATGTCTTTCAGAGTCAGCTAAGGCCAAGTTTGGCCTGTGATAGTCTTGTGAGTCTGATTGTTTAGTTGAACATGAGAAGATCCCTCTTACTGGATGTCCTCTTATGATGACCTCATTCTGCTTTCTTGATACTAGTTTTCATTTTGCTTTCTGGTAGAATTTGTTTTCAATCAAAAGGCCAAGTAGAACCAGAAAGTGAAATAATGAGTCCTTATTAACTTGCTCCATAGTTTTCAGGAGTCCATTCTGTTTATTTCTGCCATTAATTATGCGACTCTAAATTATTATTTTATGGTTTTTGAGAAAATTCTCTTAGACTTACTCTTACAATGGGGCTACTTACTTGTGTTGGGACTGTTGAAGAATAGCTTAGGCATTTTAGTCAGTTACTTGCAAGGAAAATAGCTTATTCACATTTAAAGAAGATAACTGGTATACAGTCAGCCCCCTGTAACTGTGGGTTCTGTGTCTGTGGATTTCACTGACTATGGGATCAAAAATATTTGAATAAAACAGGGATATATATATACAGATATTATATCTGTATATACAGATATATACAGATATTTTCCTTGTTATTATTTACTAAGTAATATAGTATGACAACTATTTCATAGCACTTTAATCATATTAGGTATCATAAGTAATCTAGAGATAAGATTTAAAGTATGTAGGAAGATGTGTGTAAGTTATCTGCAAATACTATACCATTTTATGTAAGGAACTTGAGCCTCTGTGAATTTTGGTATCCATGGGGGGGTCCTAGAACAAATCTCCCATGGCAGGGATCACTGTACTGTCATCAAGGAACAGGAATTATAGGAATGTGGGTAAAGAAAAACAAAACAAAACAAACCATAGGAATTCTGGGATCAGTGGAGTTAGTATCTGCATTTTTTTGAAGTGAAAGTGGGGTAAACTGATTACCTGGCAGCCAATAAGAAGTCACTGTGATAACACGCCCTTGAGCAGGCTGGCTGGAGTTATCTTATAAAAAACCCCAAACCAATTTTAGCTGTATATGGATTCTTTGAAAAACTGTGAGAATTTATTGTGGAGTACATGCAATAGTCTCACTGTATTGTCTAGCAGGGTCTTTCATCAGTAACTTTCCCTTAATTATTAGTCCAGGTTTGCAGCATTTCCTCATCAGAATTTCTTAGCACATTCAGGTAGCCTCAGCTTGGGCAGGATGATGGTAGACGCTCCTTCCTGAGGACTAAATGTATTTTTCAAAACAAATTACATAGGTTCAATTGATCAAGCCAGAGACACTTTTCAGAGACCTATAGATAGAACAGAGAAGCACCAAATAAGGAAAGGAGGAAATTTTGGACTCATTTTAATCTTTTAAATGACCCTTTAAATGCATGTCACATATTTGAAGGGAAGTACATTTAGTACTTGGAAAAATTATTCCAAATATATTATACCTCAAATTAAAGCACATTCAGTCAGATAATGGATTGCTGCAAAATTATTATACATACTTTATCTAAAGAGCTGTCACAAATTTACAAATGAATATCACATTTTTGAAGTACTTAGAGAACACAGACGGCTTCCTTGGACTAATGCTAGCTGTCAGCTGTTAACACATAATAATCATGTCTTCACTAACAGTTCTTCCAAGAAGTTGTTTTCTGTATCTACTTATTGTGATTCTAACCATCTTATTCTACCTCCTCCTGTTTTTATCCTTACCTCTTTGATTGTTAATATTAGGCTATGCAAAGATGAATTTTCTAGAATACGAAAGAATTTAACAAATGATAGAATTTGTAGAGTCATGAATAGCACATTAAAAACTACAAACATGGCAGAAACTTAAACAAGAAAAATAAGAAAAACATCTCTGGAACTGTTCCAGACATCTTTATAAACTAAACAGGACTATGAAGGATTATATGGTATTGTAGAATAAATTTGAACTTAAGTTATGGGGAAATATAACACTGGAAGAAATTCAGTTAAATTCAGCAACATTGCATTAAATATAAGCTTAGTTCAGGTGCCATAGGAGTTACAAAGGTAAGACCTCTTGTGTCCTCATGAAATTTATGATCATGCAGAGCTCCTTATTACTTAGAAATCCTGTCCTTGAGAGAAGGGTGACTTCTAGTTATTTAAAATCCCTAGAACCTAGTATAGGGCCAGTAAATGCCCAGGAAATAGTTATTGAACTGAAGCACACAAAGGCGCCTTACGGGAATAAAAATGCGAATTACCTAATGCAGTGGATGATTCATAAGAAAATGGTCATATTAATTAATCAAGAAATCTTTCTCTGCAGCACCAATAGCCCTTTAAAAGTACCTCTCAACTCTTTTCCTTTGAGTTATAAGAAAGCATCATCTCTATGTGGCAGAGAAGCACAAACTAAAATGAAATAATAACCTCTTACTGAGCTATTGAGCCCTTGCAGCTCCCTGAGTGTTGCACAGGCTGCTTTACATGTTTTATCTCACTTTATTCTCGCACAATTCTATGAAGACAATAGAGTAAAACAACTGAAGCTTTGAAAGGTGATTTTTTTGTTTTGCAATTATATGGCAAGTATGTAGAGAAACCAGGACTGAGGCTCTATTTTGTTTAACTCCAAAGCCCATGTTATTTCCCTTGGTTTTCACTGTTTCTGAAGCACGAGAAAATTACCTGCAGCCACTAGATACATGCCTTCAAAGAGCCAGAAACTTTGACAAGTGTTCTTAGTTGAAGGTTAATGCATTCAAGGCTGACTGGGAATTGCTCACAGATAAAAGGTAAGGTAAAGTTTAATTTTCCTAAGTGAGTAATATTTAAGACATCTTTTTCTCTCATTTCCAAATCCCATTTACAGTACATGTTATGGAAAAAATATATGTGAGTTTTTATTGTGACTTCCAAATATATGTGAATTTTTATTGATTTTTTTCTAGGTTTATATATCAACAAAAAAAGGAGGAACAGAAAGAAAATTGGAAATTAATATTTTAGATGTTGATATGGTTCGGCCGTGTCCCCACCCAAGTCTCATCTTGAATTGTAGTTCTCATAATCCCCACATGTCACGGGAGGGACCCTGTGGGAGGTAATTACATCACAGGGGTGGTTACCCCCATGCTGCTGTTCTCAGATAGTGATTCAGTTCTCAAGAGAAGTCATGGTTTTATAAGAGACTTTTCCCTCTTTTGCTCAGTACTTCTCCTTGCTACCATCATGTAAAGAAGAATGTGTTTGCTTCCCCTTCCACCATGATTGTAAATTCCCTGAGGCTTCCCCAACCCTGCAGAACTGTGAGTCAATTAAACTTCTTTCCTTTATAAATTACCCAGTCTCAAGTATGTCCTTATGGCAGAGTGAGAATGGACTAATTCAGTGAATTGGTACCAGTAGAGTGGCTGCTGCTGTAAGGATACCCAAAAGTGTGGAAGTGACTTTCGAACTGGGTAACAGGCAGAGGTTGAAACAGTTTGGAGGGCTCAGAAGAAGAAAATGTGGGAAAACTTGGAACTTCCTAGAGACTTGTTGAGTGGCTTTGACCAAAATGCTGATAGTGATATGGACAATGAAATCCAGGCTGAGGTGGTCTCAGAGATGAATAACTTGTTGAGAACTGTAGTAAGGATGACTCTTGCTATGCAAAGATACAGGCAGCATTTTGCTCCTGCCCTAGAGATCTGTGGAACTTTGAACTTGAGAGAGAATGATTTAGGGTATCTGGCAGAAGAAATTTCTAAGCAGCAAAACATTCAAGAGGAAGCAGAGTATAAAAGTTTGAAAAATTTGCAGCCTGACAATGTGATAGAAAAAAAAAAAACACCCATTTTCTGGGGAGAAATTCAAGCCAGCTGCAGAAATTTGTGTAAGTAATGAGGAGCCAAATGTTAATCACCAAGACAATGGGGAAAATGTCTACAGGGCGTGTCAGAGACCTTCATGGCAGTCCCTCCTATCACAGGCCTGGAGGCCTATGAGGAAAAAATGGTTTCATAGGCCACTCCCAGAGACCCCTTGCTCTATGCAACCTCAGGATGTGGTGCTCTGCATCCCAGCTGCTCCAGCTCCAGCCATGGCTAAAAGGAGCCAATGTACAGCTCATGCCATTGCTTCAGAGGGTGCAAGCCCCAAGCCTTGGTAGCTTCCACATGGTGGTGGGTCTGTGTGTGCACAGAAGTCAAGAATTGAGGTTTGGGAACCTCTGCCTACATTTCAGAGGATTTATGGAAATGCCTGAATGTCCAGGCAAAAGTTTGCTGCAGGAGTGGAGTCCACATGGAGAACCTCTGCTAGGGCAGTGCAGGAGGGAATTGTGGGATCAGAGCCCTCACTCAGTCCCCACTGGGGCATTGCCTAGAGGAGGTGTGAGAAGAGGGCCACTGCCTTCAAGACCTCAGAATGGCAGACCCACTGACAGCTTGCACCATGCACCTGGAAAAACTATAGACACTCAGGGCCAGCCTATGAAAGCAGGCAGGAGAGGGGGCTGTACCCTTCAAAGCCACAGGGTCAGAGATGCCCAAGGCCATGAGAGCTCACCTCTTCCATCAGTGTGACCTGGATGTGAGACATGGAGTCAAGGGAAATCATTTTGAAACTCCAAGGTTTAATGACTGCTCTATTGGATTTTGGACTTGCATAAGCCTGTAGCCTCTTTGTTTTGGTCAATTTCTCCCATTTGGAATAAGTATATTTACCCAATTCCTGTACCTCTATTGTATCTAGGGAATAACTAAGTTGCTTTTAATTTTACCAGCTCATAGGTGGAAGGGACTTGCCTTTTCTCAGATGATACTTGGACTTTTGGGTAAATGGCAAAATAAGCTAAGACTTTGGAGGACTGTTGGGAAGGCATGATTGTGTTTTGAAATGTGAAGACATGAGACTTGGGAGGGGTGAGGGGTGGAATGATATGGTTTGGCTGTGCACCCACTGAAATCTCATCTTGGATTGTAGTTCCCATAATCCCTACATGTCATGGGAGAGACCCGGTGGGAAGTTATAGAATCACAGGATGGTTACTTCCATGCCTCTGTTCTCATGATAGTGAGTGACTTCTCATGAGACCCAGTGGTTTTATGAGGGGCTTTTCCACATTATGCTCAGCACTTGTCCTTGCTGCCACCATGTGAAGAAGGATGTATTTGCTTCCCCTTCCATCATGCTTGTAAGTTTCCTGAGGCCTCCCAAGTCCAGTGGAACTGTGAGTCAGTTACACCTCTTTCTTTTATGAATTACCCAGTCTTGGGTATGTCCTTTTAGCTGTGTGTAGATGGACTTAAAGAGATGTTTGCTAAGTACTAGATATTTAGTAATATCAGCAGAATTTAATATTTACAAGCCATTATTTTCTGACCCTGAATTCCATTTATTTTCTCTCTACTGTGCTAATTTCCCCAAAATTATCAGTAGATTTGACAATTAATAGATTGTATTAGCTTCATTATAATCTAGCAGCAAATTTTGGGCAAATTTCTCCAAGCATCAGTTTGCTAATCTATGAAATAGGGATGATGATAATGATTACCTCATAGAGCTTGAGGATTAAATAATTTAATTTTCTTTTATGTCTAACAAATATAAATGTTGTCCATCTTTTCATGACACTAATAGTGTAAGATGTCATATTTTACATTTGTCTAAATGAAACTAAATCTTAATATACTCATATGCCAAGTTTGGCTATGTCTTTAATATCAGTAAAATCTGAGGCATCACTCCTTCATTATATAGAAATAAGTTCCAGAGTATACTCAGTTTAAGAAAAAAGGCTAAGGGGCATGGTCTTCTGTTTCTTTTGGCCATGATGCCTGGCTTCTTGTGTTATTCAATGCCTGGTCCATCACCACGTGCTGTCATAGCTGTGGCTGCAGGGAGACCATGTTCTCAGCTTCAGCTATAGGAATATCACTGGAGTGCACAAGACCATGATTTACAGTTTGCAGCCCATGCACGCATTCATGCATCTGTCACCATCAGAGTTCCTGCCATGACCCAGGGGGATGCAAGTTGCTAATTTCATCTCTCCATTTCCCCAACAAAACAGCTCCTTCTCTTAAAAAGGGACTTTGTGTCCCAGCACGGTGGCTCACACCTGTTATCCCAGCACTTTGGGAGGCCGAGGCAGGCAGATCACGAGGGCATGAGGTCGAGCCCATCCTGGCAAACACGGTGAAATCCCGTCTCTGCTAACATAAAAAAAAAAATTAGCCAGGCGTGGTTTTGGGCGCCTGTAGTCCCCGCTACTCCAGAGGCTGAGGCAGGAGAATGGTGTGAACCTGGGAGGCGGAGCTTGCAGTGAGCCGAGATCGCACCACTGCCCTCCAATCTGGGCGACAGAGCAGGGCTCTGTCTCAAAAAAAAAAAAAAAAAAAAAAAAAAAAAAAGGCGGCGGGAATACTTTGTGCGATTTTTTTCTGCAGGGTCGCTCAATGTCACTTTTCTATTTCAGGCTTGAAACCTGGAGAGGCTGTTAACAAATACTTCCTTTCCCATCTCCCACACAACAACAACAACAACAACACAGACATACAGATGCGCGCGTGCACACACACACACACACACACAGTAAAAGTCTAGAAGTCAAGAATTCAAAGTTATAGTCTCATTTTTGGGTAGTTTGGTGTGGGGGTGAATAACAGGAAGATGGAAACAAGCACTATTTACCAGGTTCTTATAAATATTAATAGGGATATTTTATATTTGTAAATATTAGTGTGTATCTTGTATTTTTGTAGACAATTAGGTATCAGTACTTCTCAAGCTATCTGTAGTGAATGACCAGTTAAAAAATTCCAATCAGATGGAGACCAATAATTTTTTAAAATATAGTAAAAAGGTTGTGGCAATGCCAATAAAGCCTTCTAAGTTTTATTTTTATTTATTTAAGCTTTCTGAGTGTTTACTCTCAATTCTCTGACCTCATGATCAACTAGTAGCACTGGTCTACAATTGCATTTTGAGTGTAGTACTGTTATACATAGCTTCTTATTATAATATACATATTTTTTCATAGCTTTTTTTTGTCTATTTAATATTATATCTCAAAGATCTTTCAATGAAAGGACAATTTAGAGCAATCTGTAGATAACATGAAACTGAGTAAGAAAAAAACTTGTTTTTGTAAGGTACCCAGATGTTTGGGGTGGTTTGTGGCACAACATTACCTGGCAGAAGCTGACTTATATTTCTACTTATATTTTGCTATCTCATTTAGAATTAATCAATGTCAATTATCATTCCGGATAACTTTTTGAGCTATCACTTCTTTGTCTTGGATTCAGCATTGCCAGTGAGGAATCTGATGTCAGTCTTATTCTCATGAATTTCCTATTTTTGGTAACATATGTCTATTGCTGTTATACTTGAAGGGTAACTTGGTTGGGTTAAATGATTGGGTGACTTTATTTTTTTAATAATCTTGCTTACATGTCTTCTTGACTCCTGGCATGGACAGTAGCTACAGAGAAATCTAAAGTAACCTGACTTTTTCCTCTCTATGTAGCTTCCTTTTATGGGGGGTGGTCATACTTTTTCCTTCAACAAAGCTTTTTCATCATTTAAGTTCACCCAATTATATCTTGGTGCCTATCATTAAAAAAAGTTTTTTTTTCTGGCCAGGTGAGGTGGCTTATGCCTGTAATCCCAGCATTTTGGGAGGCCAAGGAGGGTGGATCGACTGAAGTCAGGAGTTCGAGACCAGCCTGGCCAACATGACAAAGCCCCATCTCTACTAAAAAAAATGCAAAAATTAGCCAGGCATGGTAGTAGGTGCCTGTAATCCCAGCTACTCAGGAGGTTGAGGCAGGAGAATCACTTGAATCAGGGAGAAGGAGGTTGCAGTGAGTGGAGATTGTGCCACTGCACGCCAGCCTGGATGACAGAATGAGAGTCTGTCTCAAATAAATAAATAAATAAATAAATAAATAAATAAATAAATAAATAAAATTTCTGAGACACTTGGGAAATAGAGTGTTCTTTAGACATTCAGATTAAATTTTTTCTATATTTTGAAATAAAAACTTTTTGGTGTCTTTGCATGGTATGTTCAGTTCCATTCATTATAAATTCTGCTTCATGAGTATTAATTATATGTATGCTGGATCTCTGCATGTGGCATTTGATCTACCATCTTTCCTATAACTATTCCTATATATTTATTTTTTCATTGATCTATATTCATAATTTTTCTAGGCTGTCAACATGTACTTAAGTGTGATTTAGGTCATTCTATTTTTAGTTTGTTTTGTGGTGAAGACACTTAAGATCAGCTCTCTTACCAAATTTGAAGTATACAGTCCAGTACTGTTAACTATAGTCACACTGCTATACATATTTCTAGTTGTCTTTAATATATATATTTTTCTTTGTGTATTTATTTTTCATTTTATTTCTGCACTCAACTAGCTCACCTTTCCTCTTCTGCTGTCTTATCAACTCTTTCTTGAGCTATTTGTCTCTTTTGTGAGCTCTTCTTTTAAGTGCAAGTAATATTATCTGAAATTCATTTGAGATAATGAAGAATTATTTGTTTTAACTGCTAATCTGTTGGTGAATTATTCTTGCAATGTATTCTCTTCATCTGCCTGATTTTAATTTTCTCTCCTGCTGTGGTCTGAGTGTTTATGTTCATATGTTGAAGACTAATGCAAGGTAGGGCCTGTAGGAGGTGATTAGATCATAAGGGTAGAGTCCTCATGAATGAGATTGGTGCCCTTGTGAAAGAGGCCAGAGGAAGCTTGTTTGCCCCTTCTACCATGTGAGGACAGAGCAAGAAGGTGCCAGCTATGAGAAATGAACTCTCATCAGACACTGAACCTGCTGGTACCTTGACCTTGGACTTCCCAGACTCCAGGCCTGTGAGCAATCTATTTCTGTTGTTTATAAATTACCAGTCAAAGGTATTTTGTTATAGCAGCCTAAATGAACTAAGATAACTTCCTACATTTTTGTGTATCTATTTATATTTTAAATGTTTTTGTTCTGCTTTTATTGGGTCTAATTATTTGAAGGATATAGTTGGATAACTGGGCAGAGGTATATGTGATGTGCTTTGGGACACTGTAGGTTTGATTTATGTTTCTCATCTTAAAAACCCTATTAGAAAGCTTGTTATTTCCTTTGCCTCAGGACTCTTGGGATCTCAGCTTTCAGTGTCTTAGCACTTGATGACATATTGAAGTCCTTTATGTCACAGCTCTGCTGCTGAGATCTGGTGGTCTCTCCTCCATTCCCATCCATGAATAGTCTAGGTTGTAGACCAGAGAAATGGCATATCATCATGAGTATCCATTCTCTTTCCTGTGGTTCTGTTTATAGTCCCTATTACTTTTCTGACGCACCCATCCTCCTAGATCTTATTGCTAATTTAGGACAGAATTATTTTCTTTTACACAAGTGTTTCTTTGTTCAAGACTTAAGCCTGTGTGTGCCTGTTCTCAACGTCCCACCTTGTTTTGGTCTAGATTTTACAGTATTGCAAATATACCTCAGTTTTATAATTTAATTGATGATGATTTTTCCCCTTGCATTCTTTTGGTTGTTTTTAGTGGGTTTCACAGGATTGGGAATACAATAAAAAGAGTCATTTCTCCATCATTTTCAACTGAAAAGCCAAACAGCTTTAAGATTGAATTGACACAGTGAAAGCGCTCTCCTAATAATTTTCATTGATATGAAGTACAGAGATATTTAAGAGATAGAATCAACAGAACTTGCTGATTTGTGGGAAATAGGAGCCAAGGGAAGGGGAGCAATTAAGGGCAGTCATTACATTTTCTTGGCTTGAGATATTTGGATGATGATGGTGCCAATTATTTGATGGAGAAGGTAGGAAGACCGGGTTGCCATGGGAGGATATATTAAGGGTTACATTTTGGATTTGTTAAAATTGAGAAATATCTGAAATATTCAACTAGGGATTTCACATATACTCTTGGATATGAGTCTGGAACTCTGAGCAGAGGTCTGGGCTTAATATGAATTTGGGATGTGTTAGCTTAATTAACACATTAAGCTAATTTCATTAGGATAATTTCAGCCTTGGGGATGGGTAAAGGAATCTTGGATGTAGGTTGTATAGATAAAAAAGAGTAGAACGTAGCTCTGAGATTCCCTTATCCTTAGAGGTCAGTTATTAGAGAACGTGCAAAGGAAGCTGAGGTAGAAGAAAAACAAAAACACAGTATCTGTGAAGGGAAGAGGTGATACTATTTCAAGACAGAGGGAATAGCTGATCATGTTAAATGAGTCTGAAAGGTGGAGTAGATGAGTGAAGGAAGTGCCCACTGGATTTGGCAACATGAAACTCAGCAGTGACCTTGACAATGGCAGCATCAGTACATTAGTGGGGTGAGACACCAGATTGCACTGGCTCAAATCAGTAAAGCGGAAGTGAGGAAGCAAAAGGAAAGCAGGTGACATGTAAAAATATTTTATTTTAAATCAACAATTCATAATTGTATATATTTATGAAGTACAAAGTGATGTTATGATTTAAGAATAAAATGTGAAATGCTGATAATTACATTAAGCTAATTAATATATCCGTGGCTTCAAATACTTATTTATTTGTGAGGAAAACATTTTAAATTTACTCTCAGTAATTTTAAAATATGCAATACACTATTATTAACCATATTAACCATGTTGCACAAAAGAATTAAAAAAATACCTTATTACTCCTGTCTGATTTTGTACCCTTTGGCCATGATATTCCCATTTCCCCCACCCCAGCTTCTATTACCACAACTCTCTGCTTCTGAGTTCAACTGTTTTAGATGTCACATGTAGGTAAAAATATTAGGTATTTGTCTTTCTGTTCCTGGCTTATTTCATTTAGCAGCCTGTTCTTCAGTTTCATTCATGTTGTTACAAATGACAGAATTTTCCTCTTTTTTTTTTTTTTTTTAAGGCTGAATAGTATTCCATTGGAAAGCAGGTGACATTTTTGAGAGGTTTAGCTATGAATGGTGGCACAGAAATAGGGTAGTAAGCCAGCCTTAAGAACAGAGCATTGCCATCACTTTTGAAGCCCTTCATCCCCTCCAGGTGCAGCAACTACACTTAATTCTTGTTAATCATTACTTGTCTTTTTAGCTTTACCATAAACTCTTAAAATGCAAAAAAAAAAAAAAAAAAAAAAGAAAGAAATATAGTTAAAAAGTAGCATCAGTGTTTTCTGTTTATTTTAGTTTAATATAAAAGGTACTAAAGCATGTTTGTGTCCTGATTGAAATTATATATAGAAGAGATTAATCATACAGGAGAGAGATGGATGATTGACATTGTATGGGCATTAAAGAAAGTATGAGGGAATTTAATTCAGAGCAGAAGTGGAGTGACTGACCTTGGACAGATGTATGGTCATATCTTTTGTTGAACAGAATAGAAGATGGGAATACGGGTATTAATGCAGGAAGGTTTTTAAATTTGGGGGTGGAAAAATGATGACATTTTTTCTGATGGCTTCTGTTTCCTCTGTGAGATTTGAGGGAAAGTAATCCAGTTGCTTCTTTTGTGAGGCTTGAGATAATAAAGGTATTAGAAACCTTTTCATTGTTGTTAAGGATTCAAAACATCTGCCCTGTTGTACTTGATGTACTTAAATTATTATATTATATTCCAGGTTTCTTTTTCTAGAAAATAATTAATGAAACTATAAATCAAGGCTAAATGCCTACTGATACATTACTGTTTGAGTTAATGCCTACTAGCATATCTGTTTTACAGATTAAAAATCCTGAACCCTACAGACATCAAATAATTTGCTCAATATGACATAGGTGGGAAGTGAGGGAATTGGATTGCAGTCTAACCTGACTGATTTTAGAATCTGTGCTATTAATCACCACACCATATTGCCTCTGCTCATTATTACATTTAAATTACACACATACATACATAATGAAAGGATAATAACATGGACTTTTTTCTCATACTGTCCTTGTTTTTGTTTCAAAAGTTCCTCTACTCCACCCACCATTTTTAAAAAGATTCTTGGTAAAATAAACACCTCATTTCTACATTACTGAAGTCAAGAGGAGTGGAAATAAAACTATACATTCTCACCTTAGCATTTTCTGTACTATCAAGAATTTTTATTTTAAATCTTTAACAATCAGTGATGACAGACCTTGAAACTTGACAGCATTGTCTTCCTCCCAATCTAATGTTAACATTTGCTTTTATGAGCATGTAATTTTCTACATGACATTTTCCTTTAACATTTTTAATAAGATAGAAAAAGAATTCAGAGATTTGACAGAGTATCTATATAAAGCAGGGAAGAACAAAAATATGCTGTCTAGGTACTGAGTTAATGAAGAATTATATTTAAAAGAATCGTAAAAGATGTTGTAATAATGTAGGTATGCTTTTCCTCAGTGCAGTTTAGTTCTCTTATGTTTCTTTGTGTAGGAGTACTGTCTGCAATTTGAGTGCAAAAGTTTAACACTTCATTTATTAAAGAAAACTTAATACTTCCAATGGTATATTTGTACCCATTATTAGTGTTCAATAAATCAAGAAAGTGACCATAGTTAACATGAAGCTATTGAACATTTCAAAATAGCTAGAAGAGAATAATGCAAATGTTTCCAGCATAAAGAAAAATTAAATTTTTAAAGTGATGGGTATCCCAATACCCTGATTTGATCTTTTCACATTATATGAGGGTATCAAATTATTACATGTACCCCCAAAATATGTACATTTATTGTATATCAATAAAAAGTAAATAAAAATAATTACAGAAGTGGAAAGCAGATCCTTAGCTAGAGAGGAGAAATGTAATAAAATGGAAGAAAAGATTGACATGGAGGGATACAAAAGAAAACATTAACGTGGGAGGGATACAACATTTTCTGTGGTTCCTGAATTTTCTAACATATTGATCATTTATTACAAAATTCTGTGAAAGAACTATTTCATTGAGAAGAAAATGAAATATCAAAAATATGTATAATTTGTTTTGGGATAAACAGTATATCAATAATGTATAGCATCTAAAATCATGTCTTTTTTCTGACATTCTTCTTGCTTACCTCAATTCAAGAAGTGTTGGCTGTGTAGAGTTACTGTTGAATAAAATTAATGCTTAAAATTCATAGCTATATTTGGAAAAATTTAAAGATAATAATTAAAATGCAAATGCAACTGGAAGAATTTAACTATGAATTAAGTTCATTCTGAGACTTCAATGATACCCTGACATATTACCTGACTGTAGGATCAGCTTTTGTTGAGGAGAGGAGAAAGTGAATATCCACACACAATTGGAGGAAACGACACAAGATGGAATGTTTGGCTACAGGCCAGAATGACAACTTTGCTTACTTGATTTTTCTTCTTTACAGAATGGCCCTGTCTGAGAGATACGTTACCCTAAACTCCAAGACTCAATATATATGACTTAAGAAAAAAAAGATCCTTATGCCCTATCTGAAGGTGATGCTTCCTGATTTTTGCAACAAGTAATTCTTTTTCTTTCAATGGAGAGAACTACACTTTGATCACATAATTTTACTTTATAATATGGATAGCTTTAGGAGAAACTAAGTAAAACTTATATTACTTGTATTTTCAAAAAACCCTCATGTAGTGCAGTAGGTGATTAATTAGCTCTTGTCATTTGGTAGAATGAGACTTGTATTGGCTCTCCAATAAGAATGAAAAAAGAGAGAGGGATGAATTATTGTAGCATATCTAGAACAATATGCGAATCTTTATTTTATTGCTTTTGGCCTCCCTGAGGTGTCAGACATGGCAGACATGTGTATGCTTTCCTTTAAGTTCATGACCATGGAAACTCCTTCTTCAAAGAAATGTTGAAAAATGCTTCGTTTTTGCCTTCTAAAGAATGGATGTCAGAAAAATTGGTGGACTAAATTTTTAGCTACTTCACTCCTATCCCTTACCAATATTCTTGATCCTACAACTTGCTGCTTGAAGTTGGATGCCCATTTTGAGAGTTAACATTTTATGCAAGGTCCTAGTTAACAGAAAGAAGGAGTTCCTTCTCATTGGAAGTGAAGTAATTTTCCTGAATCAATAATATATATTTCAACTGATGGTCATTTAGATTGTGAAAGTTGATAACCCAGAAACTAGGAAATGCTTCAAAAATGTGACATAGCCTAAGAGAATTATAAATATTATCTAGTAACGTTTGCATGTTCTAGAAGTATGGTTTGACTCCTGCGTCTTGCAGACAAATACTAGTATTAGAAAAAAAGGATTTTTTTCTTTTTGCCTGATGCTCTTTAATATTACAAAATTATTTCAATTTAAACATTTCAGCTATTTTTTTCATAGCAGTCCAGTGAGATAAACATAAATTGGCATTATCACAGATCAAATTCTTTTGAAATTCACTACTTTGAGGTAAATCACCTGAAGGAGCTGGTAAGAATTAGATGGCAGTTCCAGAGCATCACATGTTTGATATACTCCCCATGGCCTCAGTTCATATACTTTCTCCTCTATGATTTATTGAGGAACAAGTTATGAGTAAGCTGAAGAGCAAACTAGCAGTACTGGAAATGAAAGGGCCAAGGAAAAAATGATACATTTTAGAACATGAGCCTTGGGAGGAAATGGGTTGATTAAATTTCATCTTCTACCCCAGGACCCTGCCTCTGCTTCTTTGATAATTGAAATTGTATGGAGAGAGAGAGAGAGAGAGAGAGAGAGAGAGATATTGAGAGAGAGAGAGAGATTGAGAGATTGAGAGATTAAGAGAGAGAGAGAGAGAGAGAGACCCACATGGTAAAAGTTGAGACTAGCATCTGTGAGTTTAAGTATTAATTTAAAACAGCTGTAAAAATATTCAAATATTCACTTTAGGTAATATATTGGCTTTTTCCAGAAAAGAATGCTTTGTCTTCCTGTGCCTGGGGAGATGATATTCAAGCTGGCACACTGACAATCAATGTAAATTCATTAAACAAAACAGGAAGTAAACAGATATCTTTAAGTTTGTATCTCCCATTCATAAGTACTTTCAATCATACCTGGTTATCAAATAGTTTTGATGTTGCAAATCAATAAAACAAAAAACAAATAAATGAAACCCAAGGCAAAAAAAAAAAAAAAAAAAGAATGGAAAAATCCTCAAAGAAATAATCAGATTTTCCACCAGAGTATTTTGTTCTGTGAAATTATTCTGACTGTCTGCCTTTCCAAAATATCTACCACTTCACTTAGCTATTGCCATGTTTTATACATATCTATTTGCTGCTTTTATCTTGATTACCAAAATAAACATGTATCGTGTAGAAAAAAGGAAGAAATACACAAAAACACAAGGAAAAATTAAAAACAATTCATGCTCTTATCACTCAGATATGATCAACTTTTGATATTTTACAGAGTATTCTTTTATTTTTTTTCCTCTGGTTATTTTTTTTCCAAATCGCAGTGTAAAGCAAATACTTTTGTGTTTTCATTTTCATGACTACATACACAGAAACTCACCTAAAATAAAAATACAGTTTGATTTTTTTTTCATTTTACATAGAATGATATTATGTGTATATTTCTGTGACAGTGGTATATCATATTATTTCAAATAACTTATCATTCTTTTTATAGTCTGTAGTGACTGTTAGAAGCCTACTTAATATCCAGTAATCTCTTCTTTCTAAGAGAATCCCAATTTTATTGAAAGCAGTAATGTGCCCAGATGAAACAAACAAAATAAACAGGTTTATGTGTCCTTTGCATATGTAGCCATTTTGTTGACAGCTGATGGGATACCTTGGTTCTTGTATTCTTTGGTTTAAGAGAATTTAAACAAGAGACACACAGCAAAGGAGATACAGCATAGAGTAATTTATTGCAAAATAAAAAGAATATTTGGAAGTTAGGTGCAGAATAGACACTACACCCTGAGAGAGGGAGAGGATTCAGGGTGTGCTGTTCGTAAGGATGAGACAGCAAAGACTGGCACCTGGGCGACTCCTTTTGTGGGAGTCTTACATGATTATTCATAAGGAAGTGGAAAGAAGTGTTACTAGTAAGCATGTTTTGGGTGGTCTCCTGGGTGCACATGTGCAGTAGCTGTACATGTTTGTTCATACATTGCATGTCTCATTAACATCTTAAATATCCACCCAGGGGTGTGTTTTTTACTATTAAAATGAGTAAAGGGTCAGTTTGAGGACAGATAAAATCAAAGTGCGCATGCTCACTATGGGGAAAATCTCCTACTGAAGATAGCTTTGCTTGAATATGCAATTACAATGCACGCGTTGAGGCTTGTTGTTGACTGTATGGTCATAATGGTTGCTGCATCCCGAGAATATGGTCACTTACTTGACTACCTATCCTGCCTCAATTTGACATAATTCTAGCCATTTGTTTAAGCCCCTGCTTACTTAAAATTGTTACAATGGAATGCAACTGTTGTTATGTATGTAATAGTTAATAAATATGGATGCACCATATTTTAATGTTATATGTAATAGATAATAAATATGGATGCACCATAAATTATTTAAGAATTCAATAAGTAAATAAAATTTATAATATTTTCAATTTTTCACTATTAAAGCAATGACACAATAGGCATATTTTTATGTATCTATGCCAGTCAACTTTTGTACATATTTTTCATTTCTTTGCTATTTTGTACTTCTTTTTTGATGATAATTTTGTTTAATCTTCCATCTCACTAATTCATATTTTATATGGATCTCTTCTTATTTCCAGCTTGTGATTTTGTGTGTGTTTTAAAATTTCAGCATTTATTATGAACATATATGTATGTGTGTGCATCTACATACATTAAATATTTTAGATATATAAACTCTATGAATATATAGTAAAAATTATGTATTATGTATACATATATATTATGTTTAATCTCCAAGCTCCAAAATAATTTATTTCAGAGAAGCATATTTCTTATATAATGGATAAGAAAGTCTCTCTCTGAGGATGTTAATTATATTTATTTAAAGTTTTTTTCTGTTTTTCTCTACTATGTCTATTTAAGAGATTATGATACTATTTTTATTGTAATTTAGGTTTAGCAGTTCTCACCCCTGCAACCCCCACTAGGCTTTTGAGTTTTGTTCTGAATATCTGGAAATTCTTGGGAAATTTTAGATTGTAATTTGATAGGCAGAGAGTATTTGTTTGGTTTATGTGGGGATCTCTAAAGGCTTTGCAGTGAATGTAGGTTCTGACTACTGTAGACTCATCATGGCTACAGATATATAGTAGGAGTACCTGGGGAAAACATCCCTTGTGGGTTGCATATCTTCAGGATATTGGCTCCTTGAAGCTTCTTTGCAGGGTGGACCTGAAAGAGCAACAAAGTATGTCAGGTGCGGTCAGGCATTGATCTTTTCATTTATTTTTAGATTCAATTTTTATGTTTTGCCTGGTGCAGTGGCTCATGCCTCTAATCAGGAGGATTACCTGAGCCCAGGAGTTTGAGACCAGCTTGAGCAACATGGTGAGACTCCATCTCTATCAAAAACAAAAAATAAAATAATAAAAAAATTAGCCAGGCATGGTGGTGTGTGCCTAGTCCCAGCTACTTGGGAGGTTGAGGTGGGAGGACTGCTTCAGCCTAGGAGGTCAAGGCTGCAATGAGCCATGTTCGTGCCACTGCACTCCAGCCTGGGTGACAGTGTGAGACTCTGTCTCAAAAAGAAAAAAGTTATATATATTTTGCATTTACATTTAGAAATGAACTTGGCCGTAGAATTTCCTTTCTTGTAATTTCCTTTATGGTGGCCTTGTAAAATAAGTTGGGATTTTTTTTTGTATTTTTCTATTACCTCAAAAATTGTTTTAAAAATCGGCATTATTTGTACTGTAAACATTTTTTAGAATTGGGTGGTAGAGTCATCTGAACTTGGTTATATATTAGTTCATTCTTACGCTGCTATGAAGAAATACCCAAGACTGGGTAATTTATAGAGAAAAGAGGTTTAATTGACTCACAGTTTTGCATGACTGGGGGTCCTCAGGAAACATACAATCATGGTGGAAGGCACTATACACAGGGCAGCAGAAGAGAGAATGAGAGCCAACAGGGGAAATGCCAGGCCCTTATAAAATCATCAGACTTCATGAGACTTACTCATTATCATGAGAACAGCATGAAGGAAACTGTCCCCAAGGTCCAATTACCTCAACCTGGTCCTGCCCTTGACACATGGGAATCATTACAATTCAAGGTGAGATTTGGGTGGGGACACAGAACCAAACCATATCATTCCATCCTTGGCTCCTCCCAAATCTCATGTCCTCACATTTCAAAACACAATCATGCCCTTCCAACAGTCCCCAAAGTCTTAATTCATTTTAGCATTAACCAAAAAGTCCAAGTCCAAAGTCTCATCTGAGACAAGACAAGTACCTTTCATGTATGAGCCTGTAAAATCAAAAGCAAGTTAATTACTTCCTAGATACAATGGGTGTACAGGCATTAGGTAAATATGCCCATTCCAAATGGGAGAAAGTCGCCCAAACAAAGGGGCTACAAGCCCCATGCAAGTCTGAAATCCAATAGGGCAGTCAGTAAAACTTAAAGTTCCAAAATGATCTCCTTTGATTCCATGTCTCACATCCAGGTCACACTGATGCAAGAGGTAGGCTCCCACAACCTTGGGCAGCTCTGTCGCTGTGGCTTTGTAGGGTACAGCCCCACTCCTGGCTGTTTTCGCAAGTTGGTGTTGAGTGCCTGTGGCTTTTCCAGGTGCATGGTGCAAGCTGTTGATGGATGTACCATTCTGGAGTCTGGAGGATGGTGACCCTCTTCTCACAGCCCCTCTAGGTAGTGCCCCAGTGGGGACTCTTTGTGGGAGCTCCAACCCCACATTTCCCTTCTGCACTGCTGTAGCAGAGGTTCTCCATGAAGGTTCCACCCCTGTGGCAACATCTGCCTGGACATCCAGGAATTTCCATACATCCTCTGAAATCTAGGCAGAGGTTCCCAAGCCTCAATTCTTGACTTCTGTGTACCCACAGAAGACCACATGAAAGCTGCCAAGGCTTAGGGCTTGCGTTTTCTGAAGCAATGGCCCAAGCTGTACCTTGGCCCCTTTTAGCCATGGCTGGAGTTGAAGCACATGGAACACAGGGCACTATGTCCCGAGGCTGCATAGAGCAGGGGTCCCTGGGTCTGGCCCACAAAACCATCTTCCCTCCTGGGCCTCCTGGCTTGTGATGGGAGGGGCTGCTGTGAAGGTCTCCGACATGCCCTGGAGACGGACATTTTCCTTATTGTCTTGGTGATGAACACTTCACTCCTTGTTAGTTATACAAATTTTTGCAGCCAGCTTGAATTTCTCCCTAGAAAATGGGTTTTTCTTTTCTATTGCATCATCAGCCTGCAAATTTTCAAATGTTTATGCCCTGCTTCCTCTTGAATGCTTTGTGCTTTGTCACTTAGAAATTTCTCTAAATCTTCTTTCTTGAGTTCAAAGTTCCACAGTTCTCTAGGGCAGGGACAAAATGCCACCAGTCTCTTTGCTAAAGCCTAGCAAGAGAGACTTTTGCTCCAATTCCCAACAAGTTCCTCATCTGCATCTGAGACCACCTCAGCCTGGACTTCATTGTCCCTATCACTGAGAATGTAATGAATTAAATCAATACTGGGCAAAGTGTGTCTATGGTAGTAACAGAAGCAGGTAAGGCTACTGTGTACCTAATAGTCAGATGATATCTTTATGATAATGGTGAACTTTTGAAAGTTACTTGAAAATGTCCTTTCTAAAGAAATTTCCATGAATCTAAAAATAGTAAGGCTAAGAAATGCTTTTGTTTATATATACAAGAGCAGAATTAGATGTGATCATAATAAGTAAATGTGGTGTTAAAATGGCGGTCTTGTTCTTTTATAGGAAAAGGCATTGGAACAACCATTTTAAATGTGTCTTTTACTCAAATGTTGCCAAAAATTCTTCTATCCAAGTACATGTCCTTTTGCAAATGATAAAGCAATTAATTACTCTTCCCTATCATATCTGCTAAGTTAAATGTCACATTGATTGAGAGATTTTGAATTGTTTTATGCAGCTTTTGCAATCAGATCATATGTGGTTTTTATAAAATGGCATATTCTTTTTGACATTATACTTACCTATTAGAAAAGTCATAAAAGTGGAAAAAACTGATGAGGTTTGAGGCTTTTGGTTCATTGTATCTTTGTGGAGTCTTGACCCATATTCTCATGGAGCTAGAGGATAATTAATGTTTCCTGTGATTTATGATATCCACTGCTAGGAAACTACAAGAAATTATTCTTCCCTGCTACCATTCTCTGTTCTCTGTCTGCAGATATGTTGAAAGAAATGTAGGTTTTGCTCATAAATTTCATCATTTGAGATTGTTATTTCAGTTGAGTATTATCAGAAAGCATTTCTAATAATTAACTCTTATTGCATACCTGTAACCAGAAAGGGATCTTCTTTACTGCACTGCTGTGCTGTGGGATATTAAGCTGGCAAGCATGAAAATAGCTCTGTGAACAGCTGGGCTCATCACAGTGAATCTGGAGATCAAAGCTGCCAAAAATGGAGGGCACTTATATTCACCAACCCAAAAGACACGGTTTTGGCCTTGAGAGAACACTGCTGAGCATAGGAACAACAGATTAATGGGAAAACTGTTGATAAAGCAGTAACTATCATCCTCGAACTATTTAATCCACTGGAACAATTTTATGACGTCGTAGTACTTAATCATTTTAAATGATTCAGACCTGTTGAATAGAGGTAATATTATCTGCGTCTTATAAACTCATATAAAATATTTTATACAAAGTGAACCAAATGATATGCAACATAGGACTATGTGATTAAAATGTACTTCAGTGCTCCACCCTTACATACCATTCAGAGACATTCTAGGAGAGCAAAGTGTAATATTCAGGTGCCCTTGAAAGAATGAACAATAAACACATTGTCATTAGGAAAATTTAGCCTCCCGTGAGATAGCTTTCAAAATATTATCAATAATGGATATTGCTGTCAGAACTATCTTCCTAAAATATATTAGACTATTTTTACTATCCTATATTCTGTGTTCAGTTGCTTAAAAAATTAAATTCAAAATTGTTTGGCATTCAAAGCAGTTTATGCTAGCACCTCAGGTTACCTCTTCAGCCTATTCTCCCACTACTCCACTGTGTGTATTCTGACCTAGTAGTCTGTCATATTTTCTATTTCCTAATAATGTTAGATAAATCTAAATTTCCTTATATGGCTATACTGATCTCTCAGCCTAAAATGCTTTCTCTATTTTTTTTACAGTAAAAAAAAAAAAAAAAAAAAAAAAAAAAAAAAAAAAAAAAAGGAAGGCATTGCTCAAATGCAGCATTCTCTTTTAAACTTTCCTGGATTCTCACAATTAGAATATATATATTTTTTGTTCCAGGCTTTTATAATGCTTATATTTCCATTTTTAATGCTTGTATTTCCATTTTGACTTGCATTGTGGGTAGTTTTTACTGTTTCTCCCAAATATTTGAGTCTCTGTGGGTAGGGCCTATGAGTAATTCAACTTGTGTTCCCCAGACTTTCGCAATTATCAGAATTTATTTACTGGTCATTGATATGGTTTGGCTGTGTCACATCACAATTCCCATATGTCATGGGAGGAACCCAGTGGGAAGTGATTGAATTATGGGGGTAGATTTTCCTGCGCTGTTCTCATGACAGTGAACGAGTCTCTTGAGATCTGATGGTTTTAAAAATGGGAGTTTCTATGCACAAGCTCTTTTTGCCTGCTGCCATTCATGTAAGATGTGACTTGCTCCTTCTTGCCTTCTGCCATGATTGTGAGGCTTCTCCAGTGATGTGTAGCTGTGAGTTTTCCATTAAGCCTAATTCCTTTGTAAATTGCCTAGTCTCAGGTAGGTCTTTATCAGCAGCATGAGAACAGACTAATACAGTCATTCTTTGCAAGATGCTATTTGCTTTGGATACAAATATGAAAAGACATGGTCCCTTGCATGTGTTATATGCTTATGAAATACATATTGAATTGACTGGTTAAGAAGAGAAAGATCTCAGTTCTCCACCTCTGATAAGGAGTTGCTATTGTTTTAAACAGTGTATAATTCTAGAAAATCTGATAAACAGAATGAAGGAAGATATTTTAAAATACTGGCAGTTCTTGTGAAGAAAATCAGTGAGGCTGAGATATGTCAAGATAGAAGAACATTAACTCCCTAATTTTGAACTTTGCTATAGCTACTTTGTGTCATGATTTAACAAAGAGGATTATCTTATTTTGTCTGAGTCTTACAGGACACAGCTTTGAAGCCTTTTCTATGGATGGTTGGATACTATCAGTTTCACATGTAATATGTAGGCACATTTATAGAGCTTTGAATTTGTGGAGTCTTTTAAAAAACTGATTATGATCAATATTCACATTCTTCCAAAAGCTCAAGAGCCCTTCCTTGAAAAACTCCCTAATATATAAAAGATATAAATTTGAGTACTAAATATAGCTGAGAAGCTAGTTTGGGAATATGGTATAGAAAGCCTTGATTCCGTAACTAAAAATTTTGAATTTTGAATTAGCAATAACAAAACACTGAAAGTTCTAAGTAGTTGAATGACTTAATGTCCATTGTGTACGAGGCATGTGAAATGTGCTGAAGTAAGGTGGATAGGTTGTCTGCACAATAAGTGATTGAGGTTTAGAGACCAGATATGAATATAGCTTCATTATTGGTGAAGATGATGAGAACAATGGCGAAAGTTACTTTGGAAGTAAAAAAGACAGCACAGTGTTGTTAGAACCATTTTGGAAGATTTATCTAGAATCTAGTGATTGGTGAGAGACATGGGGAGGAGAGAAAAATGTAATAAACATGATAGGCCTGCATGCCTGGAAGTGCCTTTTATGAAGGAACATAGGAGGAGGAAGATAATTGGAGAACGAGAGATTGTGCAACCGGCATGACCTAGGTTATATTTCGATAATGTTAACTTTCAAATCTCAGTGGATTAAAATGTAATAACAAATATTTATTTCATGTTGTTACTGCATGTTTATTTTGGCCTGGCTGGCATTTCTGCTCCACATTTTCCTCACTCTGGGGCCCAGGTTGACAGATCAACCATTATCTGGAAAGTTACCAGTTGCTTTGGCCCAGGTAGAGGGAGAATCTGAGGGTCTAGCGTCAGAAATTACTACAGCCTGGAAGTAAGAGTGACAACTTTAAATCATTGTCAGGTGACACTGTCTTCTTCTAATGCCAGTCAAGTGGGATATTTCCTGTTCATTGCTTATGGCCTCACCCCTGATTTACTTCCCCCAGCATTATTGAGACATAATTGACAAATAATAATTGTATATTTTTAAGGTGCAAAACATGGTGTTTTGATGTGTGTACACATTGGGAAATGATTACCACAATCAAGCTAATGAACTTATTTATCATCTTACATAATTAACTTTTTTGTGGTGAGAACACTTAAGATCTACTCTCTTAGCTCATTTTAAGTATACAATGCAGTATTATTAACTATAGTAACCATGCTATACATTAGATCTCCAGACGTATTCATTTTGTATAATGGAAATTTTATCTCCTTTGACCAACATCTCCCCAGTTCCCCCAACACACCAGCCTCTGGCAACCACCATTCTACTCTCTGCTTTTAGACTCCATATATAAGGAAGATCATGCATTATCTATCACATGTAGATATTCATTTTTCCTACACCATTTATTGAAGGCACTATCCTTTCTCCACTGTATGTTCTTGGCACTTTTGTCAAAGATCATTTGACCATATATATATAGATTTACTTTAGTTCTCTCTATTCTGTTTTATTGGTGTGTATGTCTATTTTTATGCTGGTATCCTACTGTTTTGTTTACTATAACTTTGTAATATATTTAAAAATCAGGAAGTGTGATACCTCTAGCTTTATTCTTTTTGCTCACTATTGCTTTTGCTCTTGGGGACTTTTGTGGTCTCATATAAATTTTAGGATATTTTTCTATTGATAGGGATTACATTGAATCAGCAGAGCACATTGGGTAGCAGGGCCATTTTAACAACATTTATTCTTCCAACCTGGGAACACAGGAAACTTTCCATTTATTTGTGTCTTCTTAAATTTGTTTCATCAATGTTTTGTAGTTTTCAATGAACTGAAAGTGGACCCCTGGTTCAGTTTACTCCTAATATTTTATTCTTTTTGAAGCTATTGTAAATGGAATAGTCATCTTAATTTCTTTTTCAGATAGTTCATTGTTAGTATATATTAATGCAAATTGCTCAAGAGTGTGATTTAAAATTTTTATATTTTTGTGAATTTTAATTTTCCCTCCCATTATTGATTTCATGCCATTGGGGTCCAAAAAGATACTTGATATGATTGCAGTCTTCTTAAGTTTGTTAAGATGTGTTTTGCGGCTTATGATTATGTAAATATGATCTATCCTGGAAAATTTTCCATGTGCACTTGAGAAGAATGTTTATTCTGTTGCTGTTGGATGAAATGTTCTATATATCTATTAGATCCACTTGGTTATAGGTTATTCAAATCCAATGTTTCTATATTAATTTTCTGTCTGGATGATCTATCCGTTGTTGAAAGTGGGTATTGAAGTCTCTTGCTAGCAGTATATTGCTATAAATTTCTCCCTTCAGTTCCATTAATATTTGCTTTATATATTTATATTTCCAATGCTTTATATATTTATATGCTCCCATGTTAATATTTGCTTCATATATTTATATGTTCCAATTTATACCCAACGTATCTGGTCCAACATTAGAATATATATATAATCATTTTTCATCTCTTTATTCTCAGCCTATGTGTGTCCTTAAAGCTAAAGTGAATCTAGTGTAGACAGCGTATATTTGGTCTTGGTTTTTTTTTTTTTTTTTATCCATTCAGCCAGTCTCTCTTTTCAGTGAAAAATTTAATCCATTTACATCTAAAGTAATTATTGGTAGGTAAGAACTTCTTATTGCAATTTTGTTTTTCTTAATCACTGGTTTCTACTTCTTCTGTTCCTCTTCTTCCATTTTTGTTGTCTTCCTTTGTCATTTGATGAGTTTTGTAGTGGTATGCTTTGATTTCATTTTCTTTATCCTTTGTGTATCTACTAGAAGTTTTGTCTTTGTGGTTACCATGAGGCTTACATAATCTTATAGCAGTCTATTTCATGCTGATAACAACTTAACTTTAACTGTGTACAAAAACTCTGCACTTTTAATTCTCCTCTTCCCACATTTAATGTCATTGCCATCACAGTTTACATCATTTTATACTATGCACCCATTAACAAATTATTGTAGCTATGATTATTGTTAATACTTTGTCTTTCAACTTTTACACTAGATTTTAAAAATCTTTTGTGCATCACCATTACAGCATTAGAGTACTCTGAATTTGACTATTTACATTTATTAGTGAGTTTTATACTTTTATATGTTTTCATGTTATTAATTAGTATTCTTTCATTTCAACCTGAAGAGAACCCCTTTTTGCATTCCTTGCAAGGCAGGTCTTAGTGGTGATGAGCACTTTCAGCCTTTGTTTGTCTGTGAAAATCTCTATCTATCCTTCATTTCTCAAGGACAGCTTTGTCAGTTATAATATGCTCAGCTGGCACTTTTTCCTTTCAGTACTTCGAATATATCATCCTACTCTTTCTTGAAATGTCAAGGTTCTGCTGAGAAATCCACTAATAACCTTATGGAGGTTCTCTTGTATTAGTCACTTTATTTTATTTTATTATTATACTTTAAGTTCTAGGGTACATGTGCACAACGTGCAGATTTGTTACATATGTATACATGTGCCATGTTGGTAGTCACTTTTCTCTTGTTTCAAAATGTTCTCTTTGTATTTGAGTTTTGATAATTTGATTTCAAAAAGATTCCTATTTAAATTTGGGACATTCAACTTATTGTATTATTACCAAAATATCTTTATGATGCCTTTTTATTTTACTGGCAAACAGTGATAAGCTATGTTGGACAAGACTGAAAAATAATTTGGCCTAAGAAATAGAATAGAGAATAAATTTTTAGTATTAATTCCTAAGTCATTCTGGGATTAATTTAGTTAATATGTCGTCTTGGCATATTTTAGTGTCTTCTGGGAGAAAACTTTATACTGCTGAAATTGTTGTCCTGGGATAAAAAACAAATGGTCTTACAAAGGTGAGAGCAGATAATTTTGATAGAATGCTGATCTCTCTGGAGGGTGAGGTCTCCATACCTGGTTATTCCTAAAATATTGGTTAAGCCTAAAAGGTAGAGATGAAAGAAAAGCTGAGAAGTGTTGGGGTAAATACTTACTCTGTTCTTCTGATGTCTCTTGCCAGGTAGAAGGACATCTTTCTCCTCTGTGCTCCTTGCTTTTCCTCATGAGAGAAGAATGGACTAACCTACTTGGTGAGTTTGAGACAAGGAACAGAGCATGTTTGACATATTATTTCCCTTTCATCTTTGCGATTCTTCTCTCTGTAGAGAGATCTGATGTGCTCTTGGTTATATGGGGAAAGGACTTCCATTGTTCAGTGCTGATAGTGACTGAAGTGTAAGTATCTAATTCTGGGCAAGGGAGTTTTAGGAACATCTTTTTTTCTCCAAAGCCATCTATTCCAATCCAGTTTAATCTATAATAAACTTGATATTTTTATCTGCTCTTCCTAACATTTTTGCTTTCATATGGCTTGTATCTGACAGGGAAGAGAGTATCACATAAGCTGTCTTCAAACCTCAGCAGTCTCTATGTTATTTTGAATAGGGATGCAATTTGTAAACATATAGGCTGGTCAATGCTTAGGTGAAATTGATTGGTCAATGTTTCATTTTTGGAACATTTTCAGATCCAGAAATATTTGCTATTTACAAATATTTCCAAAGGCATTCTAAATTATTTGGTTGAACAAATAAAAGCTGATGCATAAACAAAGTTTAAAAACCGGAATACCATTCTGACTTTGGATAATGGGTTAGTAGAAGGTTTGTGGGGTAGATAAATGAATGTGATAAGTAGCCAAATATTTTGAGATGTGTTAAAGTGAGATGTATCTCAGACGTGAGGATGGTCTTGGAGAAACCAGAAAACATGTTGAATCAGGAAACATGGTCAATGAAGAGTTTGGTGTGTGATTGTGCAGTGTTAGTAAGAGAAGGCATCAGTGATTGGAGAAAGAATTTGTGTATGGATATATAAGTGTGCATTTCTGTGTGTGTATAGGGTGTGTGTATATATGTTTATGGTTGTGTGGATGAGCATATGTGTGGGTGGGTGGGTGACTGAGTGTGGGTATGTATGGGTGTGGGTATGTGTGGTGTGTTTTTGGGTGCATGTGGTTGTTTGTATGTATGATTGTGTGTGGTTGGGTGAACGTGTATAGTTGTATGGGTGAGTGTGTGTTTGCCTGGTTGTGTGTGTATGTGTGTGTATAGGTATGGGTGTGTCTAGGTCTGTGTGTATGCGTGTGTGTATTGGTATGATGGGTACGAAGTGCACAGCAGAGGGCAGATGAAACAAAAATGCTTATATAGTGACAAAAGACAACAATTTCCTCAGTGAATTTCAAAATACATCTTGGGAAAATATCAAACAAGTGTTGACTTTTCAGATATTTGCACTAAAATTTAACCTGAAAGATTAGAATTTTCTTTTAATTAAGACAATTTGAAGAAGCACAATCAGAGCCTGTGAACAATCTTTTGCAAACTGAGACAGTAGTCCTAGAGAATCTCACATATGGTTGGGCAGTTTCTGTGCATACTGCACATTGCTTCTAGTAAGGATGGGGGTAGGGGTTGAAATTCAGCTGTTTCTTTTTTTGCTGAGTCGTGAGCCCTACATCCAGAATAGGTGCCTTTTTCTAATTTGTACAATAATATCCTGAGGTCCTAGATAGCACAGTGGGATGGGGTTTTTTACAGTTTATTTTTCCATGTGTGTCTTAAATGTATACCTACCTCTCTCTGGAACAGTTCCTATTAATGGGCACAATTTCTCCTGGCCTAAAGGAACAAGTTTATTTTCAAAAAAAAAGAAAGGCTGATCTGGAACCTGAGAAATTTGGACAAATTTACCAACAAGCACTTTAGAGGCTTACGGAGGACATTTGTTGTTAGTCTAGGAAAATGTGTAGGTAGCCTTTTTTCCTTCCCGAACTCCTACTATGGTTTTGCTCTTTTTCTTAGCTCTTCCCAGATACATTTTATTTAATAACAATTTTAGATATTTGTGTTTTGAAAAAGATCTCCTGAAGAATAAAATCTCTAAGACATCTAGGAATGAATTTCTAGTGCCGCAAAGAAGCTTCACAGGAGCATGGTGTTGGAGAGTGGGGTGGGCTCATAAATCCCATTGTGACAGCATTGATTTATTCCTCCTAAGAGATACACATTTCTCAAATATTTGAAGAAACCAGAAGTCCTGAGAAAGACACCTGATGAGTCCTTCTCTCAGGAGAGCAGGCTTTAGATAAGAGATTAGTGGAAGGTTTGTGGGCTAGATAAATGAATCCGATAGCCAAGTATTTTGAGATGGGTCAGAGTAAGACCAAGTATTTTGAAGTTGTGCATATAGAGAATTAATAACTCTAAGAAATCTAAGGGAAAGATTGCATATGAAAAACTGAGAAGGAGTTGCAATGGATCACCCTAAGGAGGGGTTTACCTTTGCCAGCCTTTCCAATGTGCTGAGTCTAGGGCAAACAAAGTTTCTCAAGCCTCATTTATCCTTTTATAGCACATTAATAAAGTGATTCACTTGTTGGTCAGCACTTTTTACTCTATAAAGCCTCAAATTGACATCAATCACATCTGCCAAGGTGTACAGAATAATAAATGCATCTTTCTCTAAATCTAGCTGCAGTGGATTCATACAGCCCCTTTTAATTTACTTTGCCTAGGCTATACATTTTAACTCCTTACAGGGATCAGCTTTCTGCATGCCTAGGCGGTTATTTGAAGGACACAGGATTGTTTCTTCCATCACCCTCTATATTTCAGCCTTCCTTTCACTAATATGTCACTGATGTATTAATTTCTAACATGAGTCATGTGTATGTCTTTGCTGAGGAACTATACGGAGTTACATAATATAGTTTAAAAAGGTGAAGATATTGTATGCAAACAGACCTTGAGTTCGAGTCCTCAGTCTGCTAATTGCCAGATGTTTGACCTTGAGAAACTAATTTAAATCCACTGAACCTCAGTTTCTGTATCTTTAAGACTATTATAATGATTCCTAATTTTCAGCCTTTGGAAGAATTAACTTATATATGAGAATTACATTAAATATCTAGCTTAATATCTGACACTATGATAGGAAAGTTTATGTAATTATATTTGTAGAAATTTTACCTCTTGTTTTTGCAAATCTGAAAATTATAAAAGCATCTTATACGAAACTTTCAATGGTGATGAGTATAATAGTAGAGATGACCCATTCTTGTAACCATATATTTTTTTCCTCTAAAATCTTACTGGAAGTTTAGAGTGCTAGTTAAGGTCCTGTGTTCTGCTGGTTTAGGAATTGTCATTTTAACTGAAATACATTAGTCTCCTTTTATCTAGAGTTCTGCTTTCCATGGTTTCAGTTACCTGTGGTCCGCTGTGGTCTAGATATATTAAATGGAAAGTCCCAGAAATAAACACTTCATAAGCTTGACGTTGCATATCATTCTGAGTAGTGTGATGAAATTTCATGTTGTCCCACCCTGTTCTGTTCTGGATGTGAATCATCCCTTTGTCCAGGGTGTGCATGCTGTATATGCTACCGCACTCATTCATTAGTCACTTAGTAGTTCTGTTGATAGTGAAAAAAACAGTACTTTCCCCCGTGATTATCTTATTCCCAAAGATCATGACATATCCTCAGATATCAGCATGCAAAAGTGAGGGATAAAGTTTAAATTTTTTCCTAGATTGATTTAAATGTAATTGACAAGTAAAATTGAGTTATGAAGTACAATGTGGTGTATTGATATATGTATGAGGATGAAGTTGTTTTTGCTAGGGAGGAAAGAATATGGGAGAAATATTCAAAGTTGCATTGACTTGGGGCACAAGAGGAGATATGGTGACCCTGGTCATGTTGTCGTGTAAGTTTGTTTATTAATCTTTTGATGTAATGTTATTGATTTGATGTTCAACTTTAGCAAATATAACATGCAATCTTGAGTTAGTATAATATTGGTTGATAATATAACCTTTAAAATCAAAAGACTTAAGAATCCCTTAGAATCAATTTCCTCCTTCCCAATACTGTAGTTTTAAATTATCTCCTTGTGTTTTTATGTAGACTATTTATTGAAGGATAAAATAATGAAAATGTGCAAAATTCATGAATGTACATTTTAATAAATCTTCACAAGTTTTATTTTATACAGATGGAACTAGCATCTAGATTAAAAATCAATGCATTGCCCGAAACCCAGAAGTGCCCTTATGCCCCTTTAAGTTACTATCCAGTCCTCTTTCCCTGCCATCAAGGATAATTTTACTCTGACTTCTAATACCATAGATTAGCTTCACCTCCTTTTGCCTCTTTGTAAATAGATTTATATGATATGTACTCTTTAGTGCCTTACTTATTTTATTCATGCTGTGTTTCGAGATTCATTTTATTATCGGTAGGTATAACTAATTCATTCTCATTGTTGTATGTTATGTCATTATATGTAATACTATAATTAATATATCTGTTCTTTTAATGGTGGACATTTTGGTATTATGAACATTTCCAGATTGATGGTATTACAAATAGTGCTGTTATGCACATTCTGGTTTGTATCTTTTGTTGACCATACATATATATGTCTAGAGTGTGTATACCACAGAATGAAGTTGCAGGGTGCAGGCTGTACATACATAGATTACCTTTGGTAGATGCATCTGAACAGTAGTTGTACCAACTTATACTCTCATCAGTCCATGCATGAGAATACCAGTTCCTCCTTACCAAAGCCAACATTTGGTATTTTCTATCATTTTAATTTTTACCCTTCTGATGCATTTAATTAGAATTTCTCTGATGACCATTTGGATATCGTCTTTTATGAATTGCCTGTGCAAGTCTTCTGGTTATTTTTTTCTATTGAATTGTCTTCCTTTTTCATGTTGATTTGAAGGTGTTCTTTATACACTTTGGGATCATACAGTATATTCTCAGTTGAGTATGTCTTATTTTTGCTCAAAATATGATTGTAAGATGCTTCGATACTTTCTGTTTCTCAGTTGTTTTATTTAGGATAATGGCCACCAGCTCCATCTGTGTTGCTGTGAAGGACATGGTTTTATTCTGTTTTATGGTCGCATGGTATTCCATGGGATATTTTCTTTATCCAATCAACCATTTGTGGAGACTTAAGTTGATTCATGACTTTGCTATTGTAAATAGTGCTGCACTAAACATATGAGCACAGTGTCTTCTTGACAAAACAATTTCTTTTCCTTTGGATAAAAACCCAGTAGTGGGATTGGTGGGTTGAATGGCAGTTCTATTTTAGTTCTTTGAGAAATCTCCATACTGTTTTCTGTAGGGATTAAACTGCTTTATATCCCCCCCCCCCCCAATGGTGTGTAAGTGTTCTCTTTTCTCTGCATCCTTGCCAGCATTTGTTATTTATTGACTTTTTAATAATAGCCATTCTGACTAGTGTGAGATAGTACCTCATTGTGGTTTCGATTTGCATGTCTCTGATGATTAGTGGTGCTGAATCTTTTTTTAAAAAATATGTTTGTTGGCTGCTTGGATGTCTTCTTTTGAGAAGTGTCTGTTCATGTCTTTTGCCCAGTTTTCAGTGTGGTTATTTGGTTTTTGCCTGTTGAATTGTTTAAGTTCCTTATAGATTCTGGATATTAGACCTTTGTTGGATGTATAGTTTGTTAATGTTTTCTCCCATTCTGAAGGTTGTCCATTTATGCTGTTGATAGTTTCTTTTGCTGTGAAGAAGCCCCTTAGTTTAATTAAGTCTTGTAATTGTAAACTTGTAAACTTTCATTTTCACTGCAATTACTTTTGAAGACTTAGTCATAAATTCTTTCCCAAGACTGATGTTCACAATGGTGTTTCCTAGGTTTTCTTCAAGGATTCTTTGAAATTTTTTTAATTTTTAATTTTTGTGGGTACATAGTACATGTGTGTATTTATGGGGTACATGAGATGTTTTGATAGAGGCACACAATGTGAAATAATCATATCATGGAGAATGGAGTATCTATCCCCTCAAGCATTTATCCTTTATGTTACAAACAATTCGGTTATAATCTTTTAGTTATTAAATATGTAAAATTTTTATTGACTATAGTCATGGTTGTGCTATTAAATAGTAGGTCTTATTTTTGAACTGTTTTTTTGTACCCATTAACCATACCAACTCCATCCACCCAGCCCCTTACTATCCTTTTGGGCCTCTGGTAACCATCCTTCTACTCTCTATCTCCATGAATTCAATTGTTTTGATTTTTAGATCTCACAAACAAATGAGAACATATGATGTTTATCTTTTTGTGCCTGGCTTATTTCACTTAACGTAATGATCTCCACTACCATCCATGTTGTTGCTAATGGCTGGAACTCATTCTTTTTTGACTGGATAGTACTCCATTGTGTATAAGCACCACCTTTTCTTGGTGAACGCTTAGGTTGCTTCCAAATCTTGACTATTGTGAACAGTGCTGCAACGAACATGGGAGTACAGATACCACTTTGATACACTGATTTCCTTTCTTTTCAGTATATACCCAGCAGTGGGATTACTGGATCATATAGTAGCTCAATTTTTAGTTTTTCTGAGGAACCTTCAAACTGTTCTCCATAGTGATTGTACTAATTTACATTTCCAAAAATAGTGTGTGAGGATTCCCTTTTATCCACAGCCAAGATGTTGGCTTATGTCTCTTGGATGTAAGCCATTTTAACCAGCATGAGACGATATCTCATTGTAGTTTTGGTTTGCATTTGTCTGATGATCAATGATGTTGAGCGTCTTTTCATATGCCTGTTTCCTGTTAGTATGTCTTCTTTTGAGAAATGCCTATTCAAATCTTTTGCCTGGTTTTTGATTGGGTTATTAGATTTTTTCCTGTAGAGTTGTTTGAGTTTCTTATACAGTCTGGTTTTTAATCCCTTGTCAGATGAGTAGTATGCAAATATTTTCTCCTATTTGTGGGTTGTTTGTTCACTTTGTTGATTATTTCCCTCACTGTGCAGAAGCTTTTGCACTCGTTGTGCTCCCATTTGCCCGTTTTTGGCTTGGTTGCCTGTGCTTGTAGGGTATTACTCAAGAAATATTTGTCCACAACAATGTCCTGGTGAGTTTTCCTAATGTTTTCTTGTAGTCATTTCATAGTTTGAGGTCTTAGGTTTAAGTCTTTAATCTATTTTTATTTGATTTTTATATGATGAGAGATAGGGGTCTAGTTTTATTCTCCTGCCTATGGATATTCAGTTTCCCCATCGTCATTTATTGAAGAGAATGTCTTTTCCCTACTGTATATTCTTTGCCTCTTTGTTAAAAATGAGTTCACTGTAGGTGTGTGGATTTATTTGTTGGTCCTCTATTCTGTTCCATTGGTCTGTGTGTCTGATTTTATGCTGGTACTGTGCTGTTTTGGTTACTATGGTTCTGTAGAATAATTTGAAGTCAGGTAATGTGATTTCTCCAGTTTTGTTCTTTTTGCTTATGATATCTCAGGCTATTCTGGGTCTTTTGCAGTTCCATATAAATTTTAGGATTGTTTTTTCTATTTTTGTGAAGAATGTAATTGGTATTTTGATAGAGGGTGAATTGAATCTGTAGATTGCTTTGGGTAGTATAGACGTTTAAGCAATATTTGTTCCTCTAATTCATGAATATGGAATATTTTTCTTTCCCTCTTCTGTTTGTTTCAACAGTGGTTTATAGTTTTCATTATAGAGATCTTTTATTTCTTTGGTTAAATTAATTCCTAGCTATTTAATTTTATTTGTGACTATTACAAATGGGATTGCTTTCTGAAGTTTCTTTTTCATATTGTTGACTGTTGGCACATAAAAATGCTACTGATTTTTGTATGTTGATTTTGTGTTCTGCAACTTTACTGAATTGGTTTATCAGTTCTCATTGTTTTTTGGTGGCATATTTAGGCTTTTCTATGTATAATATATCATCTGCAAACAAGAATAATTTTACTTCTTCTTTTCCAATTTGGACGCCCTTTATTCCTTTCTTTTGTCTGATGACTTTAGCTAGGACTTCTAGTACTATGTTGAGTAACAGTGGTGATAGTGGGCATCCTTGCCATGTTCCAGATCTTAGAGAAAAGGCTTTCAGTTTTGTCCACTCAATATGATACTAGCTGTGGGTGTGTCATGTATGGCTTTTGTTGTGTTAAGGTATGTTCCTTCTATACCCACTTTTCTATCATAAAGGGATGTTAAATTTTATCAAGTATATTTTCACCATCATTTGAAATAATCATATGGTTTTTATTCTTCATTCTGTTGATATGATGTGTCACATTGATTGATCTGCATATGGTGAATCATTCTTGCATCCCAGGAATAAATCCCACTTGATCATGATGAATGATCTTTCTAATGTATTGTTGAGTTCAGTCTGCTAGTATTTTGCTGAGGATTTTTGCATCAGTATTCATCAGAGATGTTGGCCTGTAGTTTATTTTTACTTTTTTTAATGTGTCTTTGTCTGGTTTTGATATTGGATTAATGCTGGCCTCATAGAAGGAGCTTGGATATATTCTCGCCTCCTGAATATTTCAGAATATTTTGAGTAGGATTGGTATTAATTCTTCTTTAAAGGTTTGTTAGAGTTCAGTAGTGAAACCATGAGGTGCAGGGCTTTTCTTGACTGGGAGACTTTTGGGAGACTTTTTTTTTTTTTTTTTTTTTTTTTGAGTCAGGGTCTTGCTCTGTCACCCAGGCTGGAGTGCAGTGGTATGATCTCAGCTCACTGCAACCTCTGCCTCCCAGGTTCAAGTGATTATTGTGCCTCAGCCTCCCCAATAGCTGGGATTACAGGTGCCCACCTCCCAAAGTATTGGGATTACAGACATGACCCACTGCACCTGGCCACTGGGATACTTTTTGTTTTCTTTTTTTGAGACAGAGTCTTACTCCATCACCTGGCCTGGAGTGCAGTAATGTGATCTCAGCTCACTGCAACCTTCACCTCCTGGGTTCAAGCAATTCTCCTGCCTCAGCCTCTGGAGTAACTGGGACAACAGGCGCATGCCACCACGGCCGGCTACTTTTGTATTTTTAGTAAAGATGGGGTTTTGCCATGGCCAGGCCAGGCTGGTCTCGAACTCCTGACCTTAAGTTATGCACTCACCTCAGCCTCCCAAAGTGCTGGGATTACAGGCAGAGCCACCATTCCCAGCCCACTGGAAGACTTTTATTACAACTTTGATCTTGTTACTTGTTATTATTCTGTTCAGATTTTGGATTTCTTCCTGGTTCAGTCTTGATAGATTGTATGTTTGGGAATTTGTTTATTGTTTTCTAGATTTTCCAATTTATTGGCATATAGTTGCTCATACTAGCCACTAATGATCCTTTGAATTTCTGTAATATCAGTTGTAATGTCTCTTTTTTATTTCTGATTTTATTTATTTGTATCTTCTCTCTTTTTTTGTGTTAGTCTGGCTAATGGTTGGTCAATTTTGTTTAACTTTCCAAAAAACCAACTTTTTGTTTTATTGATATTTTATATTGTTTTCTTCATTTCAATTTCATTTATTTTTGCTATAATCTTTATTATTTCTTTTCTTCTACTAATTTTTGTGTTGGGTTTGCTCTTGCTTTTCTAGTTCTTTAAAATGCATTATTAGATTGTTTATTTGAAGTTTTTCCTCCTTTTTGATGTGGCACTTATTGCTATAAACTTCCCACTTAGTATTGCTTTCATTGTATCCTATAGGTTTTGATATGTTGTGTTTCATTATCATTTGTTTCAAGAAATTTTTCAATTTCCTTCTTCATTTCTTCATAGAGCCACTGGTCATTTAGGATCATATGGCTTGATTTCTATGTATTTGTATAGTTTCCAAAATTCTTCCTGTTTTTAATTTCTAGTTTTATTCCATTTTGCTTAGAGAAGATGCTTGATATTATTTCAGTGTTTTTGGATGTTTTAAGACTTGTTTTGGAACCTAATATATGGTCTATCTTTGAGAATGATTCATGTGCTGAGGAAAAGAATACATATTCTGCAGCTGTTGGATGAAATGTTCTGTAAATATTTATTAGATCCACTTGGTCTATAGTGCAGATTAAGTCTAATGTTTTCTTTGTTGATTTTCTGTCCGGAAGATCTGTCCAGTGCTGCAAGCGGGTGTTGAAGTCTTCAGCTATGATTGCATTGGGGCCTTTCTTCAGCTATGATTGCGCTGGGGCCTATCTATCTTTCTAGTAATATTTACTTTGTATATCTGTGTGCTCCAGTGTTGGGTGCATATATATTTAAAATTCTTATGTCTTCTTGCCAAATTGACCTCTTAATCATTAAATAATATAGTGTCCTTCTTTGTCTTTTCTTATAGTTTTTGTCTTGAAATCTATTGTTTCTCATATAATTATTCCTGCTGTTTTTTAGTTTCCATTGGCATAGAATATCTTGTTTCATTTCTTTATTTTCGGTCTATGTGTGTCTTTATGGGCGAAGTGTATTTCTTGTAGGTCATAGGTCTTGTTTGTTCACTCATTCAGCCAGTCTGTGTCTTTTGATTGAAGAGTTTAGTCCATTTACACTCAACGTTGCTATTAATAAGAACTTACTTTTGCATTTTGTTATTTATTTTCAAGTTGTTTTGTGGTCTTCTCTTCCTTCTTTCTTTCCTTCCTGTCTTTGTTTATTGAAGGTAATTTTCTCTAGTGGCATGATTTAGTTTCATTCTATTTTTGTGTGTCCATGATATGCTTTTTGGTTTGAGGTGACCACGAGGCATCCAAAAACTATTTTATAACCCATTATTTTAACCTAATAATTACTTAACACTGTTTGCATAAACAAACAAACAGGCAAAAAGAAAAGTAATAGAAACACTGTCTTAAGTTCATCTTCCCACGTTTAAACTTTTTTATTGTTTCTATTTATATTTTATTGTACTGTCTATGTCTTGAAAAATTATAGTTATTCTTTTTGATTGGTTCATCATCTAGTCTTTCTACTTAGGATAAGAGTAGTTTACATATGACAGTTACAGTGTTATAATATTCCGTGCTTTTCTGTTTATTTATGTTATGGCTAGCCAGCTGTCCCAGCACCATTTATTAAATAGGGAATTGATATCATTTGGCTGTGTCCGTACCCAAATCTCATCTTTAATTGTAATCCCCATAATCCCCATGTGTCACAAGAGGGACCTGGGGAAGGTAATTGAATCACAGGGATGGTTTCCCCCATGCTGTTCTCATGATAGTGAGAGTTCTCACAAGACCTTCTGGTTTTATATGCAACTGGCATTTCCCCTGCTGGTTTTAGTTACTGCAGACTTGTGGTACAGTTTCAAGTCAGGTAGTGTGATGCCTCCAGCTTTGTTCTTTTTGCTTAGGATTCCGTTGGCTATACGGGCTCTTTTTTGGTTCCATATGAAATTGAAAGTAGTTTTTTCCTAATTCTGTGAAGAAAGTCAGCGGTAGCTTGGTGGTGATAGCATTGAGTCTATAAATTACTTTGGGCAGTATGGCCATTTTCATAATATTGATTCTTCCTATCCATGAGCATGGAATGTTTTTCCATTTGTTTGTGTCCTCTCTTATTTCCTTGATCAGTGGTTTGTAGTTCTCCTTGAAGAGGTCCTTCACATCCCTTGTAAGTTGTATTCCTAGGTATTTTATTTTCTTGGTAGCAATTGTGAATGGGAGTTTACTCATGATTTGGCTCTCTGTTTGTCTGTCATTGGTGTATAAGAATGCTTGTGATTTTTGCTCATTGATCTATGCTGAGACTTTGCTGAAGTTGCTTATTAGCTTAAGGAGATTTTGGGCTGAGATGATGGGGTTTTCTAAATATACAATCATGATATCTGCAAACAGGGACAATTTGACTTCCTCTTTTCCTAATTGAATCCCCTTTATTTCTTTCTCCTGCCTGATTGCCCTGGCCAGAACTTCCAACACTATGTTGAATAGGAGTGGTGAGAGAGGGCATCCCTGTCTTATGCCTGTTTTCAAAGGGAATGCTTCCAGTTTTTGCCCATTCAGTATGATATTGGTTGTGGGTTTGTTGTAAATAGCTCTTATTATTTTGAGATATGTCCCATCAATACCGAGTTTACTTTAGCACAAAGGGCTGTTGAATTTTGTCAAAGGCCTTTTCTGCATCTATTGAGATAATCATATGGTTTTTGTCCTTGGTTCTGTTTATATGGTGGATTACATTTATTGATTTGTGTATGTTGAACCAGCCTTACATCCCAGGGATGAAGCCAACTTGATCGTGGTGGATAATCTTTTTGATGCGCTGTTGGATTTGGTTTGCCAGTATTTTATTGAGGATTTTTGCATAGATATTCATTGGGGATATTGGCCTAAAATTCTCTTTTTTTCTTGTGTCTCTGCCAGGCTTTGGTGTCAGGATGATGCTGGCCTCATAAAATGACTTAGGAAGGATTCCCTCTTTTTCTATTGATTGGAATAGTTTCAGAAGGAATGGTACCAGCTCCTCTTTGTACCTCTGGTAGAATTCGGCTGTGAATCTGTCTCGTCCTGGACTTTTTTTTTGGTTGGTAGGCTGAGACGATAGGGTTTTCTAAATATACAATCATATCATCTGCAAACAGGGACAATTTGACTTCTTCTCTTCCTATTTGAATCTCCTTTATTTCTTTCTCTTGCCTGATTGCTGTGGCCAGAACTTCCAACACTATGTTGAGTAGGAGTGGTGAAAGAGGGCACCCTTGTCTTGTGCTGGTTTTCAAAGCGAATGCTTCCAGCTTTTGCCCATTCAGTATGATATTGGCTATGGGTTTGTCATAAATAGCTCTTATGATTTTGAGATACATTCCATCAATACTTAGTTTATTGAGTGTTTTTAGCATGAAGGGGTGTTGAGTTTTATCAGAGGCCTTTTCTGGGTTGTCTATTCTTTTTCATTGATCTGTGTGTCATTTTTGTACCAGTAACATGCTGTTTTGGTTACTATAGCTTTGTAGTATAGTTTGATGTCAGGTAATGTGATGCCTATGGCTTTTTTCCTTTTTTTTTCTTTTTTTTTAAGATTTCCTTGACTAGTCAGGCTCTTTCTTGGTTCCGTGTGAATTTTAGAATTCTTTTTTTTCCCTAATTATGTGCAAGATAACGTTGGTAATTTGATAGGGATTGCAATAGATCTGTATACTACTTTGGGCAGTTAAGTCATTTTAAAAATATTGATTCTTCATATTCATCAGCATGGAATGTTTTTCCATTTGTTTGTGTCATCTACTATTTCTTTCAACAGTGTTTTGTAGTTTTTCTTATAGAAGGGTCAGTGACTGTTAAAAATTCTATTGTTTTATATATAATTGTATGTATATATAAATATAATATATATATATTACACACACACACACACACACACACACACAATCATGCATGCCTGCATGCTCCATAACAATGTTTCGGTGAAGTACAAACTCTATATATGGTAGTGGTCCCATACAATTATAATGAGCTGAAAAATTACTACTGCCTAGTGATGCAATGTTATAGCACACTTAATTTTTAAAATAAATTTATTGTAGCTTGAGTGTAAAGTCCATAGTAGTGTATAGTAATGTCCTACGCTTTCACATTCGCTCACCACCGTTCACTAACTCACCCAAAGCAACTTCTAATGTTGTAAACTCCTTTCATGGTAAGTGCCATGTACAGATGTACCATTTAAAAACCTTTTATACTGTATTTTTCTTGTATATTTTCTATGTTAAGATAAGTTTATATACACAAATATTTACCATTATGTTACAGTTGCCTACAATATTCAGTATAATTACAATTACTGCAGTTCAGGACCAATAGTCTATACTATACAGTGTAGGTGTGTAGTAGGCTATACTATCTAAGTTTGTGTAAGTATATTTTATGATGTTCTCATACTGACAAATTAGCCTAAAATAGATTTCTTTTTTTAAATTTTTATTTATTTTTAAAAATTATACTTTGAGGTCTAGGGTACATGTGCACAATGTGCAGGTTTGTTGCATAGGTATATATGTGCCATGTTGGTTTGCTGCACTCAACAACTCGTCATTTACATTACGTATTTCTCCTAATGCTATCCCTCCCCCTCCCCCCACCCCACGACAGGCATTGAATCTATAAATTTTCTGGGACAGTATGGCCATTTTCACGATATTGATTCTTCCTATCCATGAGCATGGAATGTTCTTCCATTTGTTTGTGTCCTATTTTATTTCGTTGAGCAGTGGTTTGTAGTTCTCCTTGAAGAGGTCCTTCACATTCCTTGAAAGTTGTATTCCTAGGTATTTTATTCTCTTGGTAACAATTGTGAATGGGAGTTCACTCATGATTTAGCTCTCTGTTTGTCTGTCATTGGTGTATAAGAATGCTTGTGATTTTTGCACATTGATTTTGTATCCTGAGATTTTGCTGAAGTTGCTTATCAACTTAAGAAGACTTTGGGCTGAGATGATGGGGTTTTCTAAATATACAATCATATCATCTGCAAACATGAACAATTTGACTTCCTCTTTTTCTAATTGAATCCCTTTTACTTCTTTCTCTGGCCTGATTGCCCTGGTCAGAACTTCCAACACTATGTTGGATAGGAATGGTGAGAGAGGGCATCCTTGTCTTGTGCTGGTTTTCAAAGCAAATGCTTCCAGCTTTTGCCCATTCAATATGATACTAGCTGTGGGTTTGTCATAAATAGCTCTTATTGTTTTGAGATAGGTTCCATCAATTCCTAGTTTATTGATGGTTTTTAGCACGAAGGGCTGTTGAATTTTATTGCAGACCTTTCCTACATCTGTTGGGATAATCATGTGTTTTTTGTTGTTGGTTATGTTTATGTGATGGATTATGTTTATTGATTTGCTTATGTTGAACCAGCCTTGCATCCCACGGATGATGCTGACTTAATCATTGTGGGTAAGCTTTTTGATATGCTGCTGGATTCAGTTTGCCAGTATTTTATTGAGGATTTTTGCATCGATGTTCATCAGGGATATTCGTCTAAAATTCTCTTTTTTAGTTGTGTCTCTTTCAGGCTTTGGTGTCAGGATGATGCTGGCCTCATAAAATGAATTAGGGAGGATTCCCTCTTTTGCTATTGATTGGAATAGTTTCAGATGGAATGGTACCAACTCCTCTTTGCACCTCTGGTAGAATTTGGCTGTGAATCCATGTGGTCCTGGACTTTTTTTGGTTGGTAGGCTATTAATTATTACCTCAATTTCAGAGCCTTTTATTGGTCTATTCAGAGATTCAACTTCTTCCTGGTTTAGTCTTGGGAAGTTGTAAGTGTCCAGGAATTATCCACTTCTTCTAGATTTTCTAGTTTATTTGTGTAGAGGTGTTTATTGTATTCTCCGATGGTAGTTTATATTTCTGTGGGATCCGTGGTGATATCCCCTTTATCATTTTTTATTGTGTCTGTTTGATTCTTCTCTCTTTTCCTCTTTATTAGTTTTTCTAGCACTCTATCAATTTTGTTGATCTTTTCAAAAAACCAGCTCCTGGATTCATTGATTTTTTGCAGGATTCTTTGTGTCTCTCTCTCTCTCTCTTTCAGTTCTGCTCTGGTCTTAGTTGTTTCTTGCCTTCTGCTAGCTTTTGAATTTGTTTGCTCTTGCTTCTCTAGTTCTTTTAATTGTGATGTTAGTGTGTTGATTTTAAAACTTTCCTGCTTTCTCTTGTGGGCATTTTGTGCTATACATTTCCCTCTACCCACTGCTTTAAATGTGTCCCAGAGATTCTGGTATGTTGTGTTTTTGTTCTCATTGTTTTTAAAGAACATCTTTATATCTGCCTTCATTTCTTTATTTACCCAGTAGTCATTCAGGAGCAAGTTGTTCAGTTTCCATGTAGTTGTGTGGTTTTGAATGATTTTCTTAATCCTGAGTTCTAATTTGATTGCACTGTGGTCTGAGAGACAGTTTGTTGTGATTTCTGTTCTTTACATTTGCCGAGGAGTGTTTTACTTCCAATTATGTGGTCGTACTTTTGGAATAAGTATGATGTAGTGCTGAGAAGACTGTATATTCTGTTGATTTGGGGTGGAGAGTTCTGTAGCTGTCTATTTGGTCAGCTTTATGCAGAGCTGAGTTTAAGTCCTGAATATTCTTGTTAACTGTCTATCTCGTTGATCTGTCTAATATTGAAAGTGGAGTGTTAAAGTCTCCCATTATTATTGTGTGGGAGTCTAATTCTCTTTGTAGGTCTCCGAGGACTTGCTTTATGAATCTGGGTGCTCCTGTATTGGGTGCATATATAATTAGGGTAGTTAGCTCTTCTTGTTGAATTGATCCCATTACCATTATGTAATGGCCTTCTCTGTCTCCTTTGGTCTTTGTTGGTTTAAAGTCTGTTTTATGAACAACAAGGATTGCAACCCCTGCTTTTTTTTTTTTTTTTTTTTTTTTGCTTTGCGTTTGCTTGGTAGATCTTCCTCCATCCCTTTATTTTGAGCCTATGTGTGAGATGGGTCCCTTGAATACAGCACACTGATGGGTCTTGACTCTTTATCTGATTTGCCAGTCTCTGTCTTTTAATTGTGGCATTTTGCCTATTTACATATATGGTTAATATTGTTATTTATGAATTTGGTCCTGTCATTATGGTGTTAGCTGGTTATTTTGCTTGTTAATTGATGCAGTTTCTTCATAGCATTGATGGTCTTTATAATTTGGCATATTTTTTGCAGTGGCTGGTACCAGTTGTTCCTTTCCATGTTTAGTGCTTCCTTCAGGAGCTCTTGTAAGGAAGGCCTGGTGGTGACAGAATCTCTCAGCATTTGCTTGTCTGTAAAGGATTTTATTTCTTTTTCACTTATGAAGCTTAGTTTGACTGGATATGCAATTCTAGGTTGAAAACTCTTTTCCTTAAGAACATTGAATATTGGTCCCCAGTCTCTTCTGGCTTATAAGGTTTCTGCTGAGAGATCCGCTGTTAGTCTCATGGGCTTCCCTTTGTGGGTAACCCAGCCTTTCTCTCTGGCTGCCCTTAACATTTTTTCCTTCATTTCAGCTTTGGTGAATGTGACAATTATGTGTGTTGGGGTTGCTCTTCTTGAGGAGTATCTTTGTGGTGTTCTCTGTATTTCCTGGATTTGAATGCTGGTCTGCCTTGAACAGTTGGGGAAATTCTTCTGGATAATATCCTGAAAAGTGTTTTCCCACTTGGTTCCATTCTCCTCATCACTTTCAGGTATACCAGTCAAACATAGATTTGGTCTTTTCATGTAGTCCCATATTTCTTGGAGGCTTTTTTCATTTCTTTTTACTCCCTTTTCTCTACACTTCTCTTCTCGCTTTATCTCATCAATTTGATCCTCAATCACTGATATCCTTTCTTCCACCTGATTGAATTGGCTACTGAAGCTTGTGCATGTATCACGAAGTTCTCATTCCATGGCTTTCAGCTCCATCAGGTCATTTAAGGTCTTCTCTACACTGTTTATTCTAGTTAGCCATTTGGCTAACCTTTTTTTCAAGGTTTTTAGCTTCCTTGCGATGGGTTAGAACATGCTCCTTTAGCTTAGAAAAGTTTGTTATTACCGACCTTCTGAAGCCTACTTATGTCAACTCATCAAAGTCATTTTCCTTCCAACTTTGTCCTGTTGCTTGTGAGGGACTGCCATCCTTTGGAGGAGAAGAGACTCTCTGATATTTAGAATTTTCAGCTTTTCTACTCTGGTTTCTCTGCATCTTTGTGGTTTTACCTACCTTTGGTCTTTGATGTTGGTGATCTCCAGATGGGGTTTTCGTGTGAATATCCTTTTTGTTGATGTTGATGCTATTCCTTTCTGTTTGTTAGTTTTCCTTCTAACAGATCCCTCAGCTGCAGTTTGTTGGAGTGTGCTGGAGGTCCACACTAGACCCTGTTTGCCTGGGTATCACCAGCAGAGGCTGCAGAACAGCAAATGTGATTGCTGCCTGATCCTTCTTCTGGAAGCTTCGTCCCAGACGGGCACCTGCTTTTATGATGTGTCTGTCAGCCTCTACTGGGAGATGTCTCCCAGTTAGCCTACATGGGGATCAGTACCCACTTGAGGAGGCATTCTGTCCATTCTTAGAGCCCAAACACCATGCTTGGAGAACCACTGCTCTCTTCAGAGCTGTCAGACAGGAATGTTTAGGTCTGCAGAAGTTTCTGCTGCCTTTTGTTCAGCTGTGTCCTGCCCACAGAAGTGAAGTCTATAGAGGCAGTAGGCTTTGCTGAGCTGTGGTGGGCTTCACACAGTTCGAGGTTCCTGGCTGCTTTGTTTAACTACTCAAGCCTCAGCAATGGCGGATGCCCCTTCCCCCACCAGGCTGCTGCCTCACAGGTTGATCTTAGACTGCTGCACTAGCAGTGAGCAAGGTTCTGTGGGTGTGGGACCCGCTGAGCCAGGCATGTGAGAGAATCTCCTGGTCTGCTGGTTGCTAAGACCATGGGAAAAGTGCAGTATTTGGGTGGGAATGTCCTGTTTTTCCAGGTACAGTCTGTCACGGCTTCTCTTGGCTAGGAAGGGGAAATCCCCCGACCCCTTGCACTTCCCCAGTGAGGCAACGCCCCACCCTGCTTCTGCTCACTCTGCATGGGCTGCACCCACTGTCTAACCTGTCCCAATGAGATTAACCAGGTACCTCAGCTGGAAATGCAGAAATCACCCATCTTCTGCGTTGATCACACTGGGAACTGCAGACCGGAGTTGTTTCTGTTTGGCCATCTTGGAATCTCAGTCCCTAAAATGCATTTCCCAGAATGTTTATCTGTCAATAAGCAATGTGTGACTGTGTGTATATATATGTGCGTGTATATATAATTTTCTATGTCTATTAATAGTAAACATAAGTATAAATAAAAATACAAAACTTTGTAAAATATTAAAAACATATAAAATATAAAATGTAAAATTGATTTTATATATTTATTTGGATTTAGTGACCTCACTAAATTTACTTACTAGTTGTAATATTTTGTCTGTAGAGTGTTTTGAATTTTTTATTTAAACAAACGTACCATTTGCAAATAATGGCAGTTTTATGTTTCTTTGCAAGTTCTTATACCATTTTGCACTTTTTTTGTCTTATTATATTGGCTAAGACCTCCAGTACAATATTCAGTGTTGGCAGTAGTCATCCTTGTTTCATGTCTGACCTTGAGTTGAAAGCTTTCATGATTTTACCATCTTGATGATGATGCTTATTATAGATTTCTTGTATGGATAGTTGTCACTAGGTTAAGGAAGTTCCCTTTTCTTTCTAGTTTCCAAGATAATTTTTATCATGAGTGGGTGCTGAAGTTTTAAAAATGCTTTTTCTGCAAAGGGTGAATTTGGAGTGTTAACCCACAACTTGCATTACTGCAAAATCCCTTCAAAATGTATTATCTTAAATAATATATATCTATATTCATTTTGTTAGTAGTCTGTTTAGAATTTTTGTGTTTATGTTTATGAGATAAAATGATATAATTTTGTTTCTGGATGTTTTGAAATCAAGGTTATGTTGGTCTCATGCAAATTTTTGAGATGAATTTCCTCTTTTTCCATTCTTGGGAAGAGTTTGTGTGTGATTGGTATTATTTATTATATCTTTCTTAAAGGTTTGGAAGTGTTTACCAGTAACTCCATCTAGGATTTAGGTTTGTGTGTATGAGGGAATGTTTTTCAATAATGGATTCAATTTCTTTAATAATGTAAGGGTTTTCAGATGTTCACTTTTTGATAAATCAGTTTAGCTAAGTTTTTTGAGGAATTTATTAATTCCATCTAAATTGTCAAATGTATTGGTGTAAAGTTGTTCATTAAATCATTTTATGATTTTGAATAAAATTATATCCTTCTTTCTTGATAAATCTTCTTTTGGGTTTACCAATTTTATAATTGATTTTTAAAAACAAGCTTCCGGTTTTGTTGGTTTTTCTCTACTGTAAGTTTGACTTTCTCTTTTGTTGATTTCAGCTCTCCTTTGCTATTCTTTCCTTTCCATTTTCAAGGTTTGATACACTGTTATTTTTTAAACCTATTGAAGTGGAAGCTTAGATAATCGATTTTTCATCTTTCTTCATTTCTAAAATACGCATTTAAGGCTTCCCATTTACCCCTAAACACTGCTTTAGGTGAATCACACAAGTTTTTGGTTTTTTTTTCTTTTTTTGAGACATAGTCTCGCTCTGTTGCCCATCTAGAGTGCAGTGGCACGATCTTGGCTCACTGCAGCCTCTGCTTTCTGAGTTCAAGTGATTCTCCTGCCTCAGCCTCCTGCATAGCTGGGACAACAGCCGCATGCCACCATGCCTAGCTAATTGTTTTTGTTTGTTTGTTTAAATGGAGTCTTGCTCTTGTCACTGAGGCTGGAGTGCAGTGGTGTGATCTCATCTCACTGCAACCTCTGTGTCCCAGGTTCAAGTGATTTTCCTGCCTCAGCCTCCCAAGTAGCTGAGGTTACAGGCACCTGCCACCATGCTAGGCTAATTTTTGTATTTTTAATAGAGACAGGTTTTCTCCATGTTGGCTAGGCTGATCTCAAACTCTTGACCTCAGGTATTCCGCCCACCTCAGCCTCCCGAAATGCTGGGATTATAGGCATGAGCCACCACGCCCGGCCATTTTTGTATTTTTAATAGAGTTGGGCTTTTGTCATGTTGGCCAGGCTGGTCTTGAATTCCTGACCTCAAAGAATCACACAAGTTTGATTTGTGGTCTCTTTTTAATAATTCAGTTGAAATATTTTAAAATTTTGGCTTCAAGTTATTCTTTGACCAATGCATTATTTACAGTGTATTTTAAAATTTTCGGTCAGTTAGGAATTTCCTAGTTGTCTTTTCTGATTTCTTGCTTAATTCTACTGGGTTCAGGGAACATACTCTGAACTATTTTGATCAAACAATTTGTTGCTTTATATTCAAGTTCATGACCAATTTTGGTAATGGGTCAAGAGGACAAGGTCTGGAATCAGACTGGCTGGCTTCACAGTCTCTGCTACTTTTAAGCTTTGTAATCTTTGTAAATTATTTAATAATATAGTGTCTTGGTTTTATTATATACATAACAAATATATTTAATACTACCTACCTCATTGGCTTGTAATGATAACTGCATGAAATAATATATGCTACATGCTTTTGTTAGTTGCCTGGCTCATGATAAGCATGAAAAAATACAGGCAATTTTTATTTCTCATGTTTACAGATAATTGAGGTTCTATGAATAACCTTCTCTGAATATGCTGAATTTTATAGTCAAATATATTTGTATGATATATATGTTGATTCTTAGCTTTATTATATTTTACATTGTAATTTCTGATACAAATTTTTATGTTTCACTATCTGGTTGTGTTTTGGTAGCTCTTGTGTATTTTTATTTTCATTTTTATAATTTCACAGTGTGATAATTATTTCCTTTTATTTAAAAAAATTTGTAACAAGTATTGATAGCAAGTATTGAATGCAAGTATTGATAGTGCTATAAAAGAACTGCTGAAAAGAACTTTCTAAGGTAATCAAAATGCTTTATACCTGTGCTATTCAGTGCAATAACCACTGACCACATGTTGCTATTGAGCACTCAGAATGTGGCTAATGTGACCGAGGAACTGAATTTAAAACTTATTTCATTTTAATTAATTTAAATTTAAATACATGTGACTAATGGCTACTTGATTGGACAGCATAGACCTATGGTGTACTCAGTTCTCTGTTTCATTAAACAATATTCACCAACTCCCCTCTATAAATATACTTCACCTTCCCTTCATCTCCCTGATTTTCTTCCTCTCTCCCCCCTTCCCAATTTTACCTCATTATTTTTTTCTTGGTCATTTTGGTGTTACTTGTAATTTACTTAAATATAGTTATAGCTTGATAATGATAACAACTAGTGGCTGTTTGCCATATATTTCAGTTCTCTCATTCTGGACACATAATAAGATATCCTTTCCTGATAGCCTTGGGTTTCAGTGAGACCCTGTGCTGAATTCTAGTCATTGAGTTGTGAAGAGAAGTGACAATACTGATATGAGGTCCTTTTCCTCTGCCACTAAGTCTGTTGTGTTTCAGATTGTGGTTCTCTGTCAGTCTGTGTTTGAGTGAAGATAATGTAGAGAAAAGCCACAGCTCGCCCATGATGGGCATTTAATTTGAGTGTGAAACAAAACTGTTGTGTTAAGCCACTGAGATTTGGAGATTGATTTTGCAACTTAACCTAGTTAGTCTATCTTTACTGGTACACTCAGTTACTTGATTGATCAGCATAAAATCAGTTGGCATTTCTATAAAAGGTGTTAACTCATTTGCCATGCATCAATCTTCTCTTCCTTCTCTTTTTCAAACATTTGTTACAGTATTTGTAAATAATAATAATGGTAAAAAGTTGTTTTGTTCTGTAACAACAATCTCCACAATTGTTTTATTTATAGTCATACAGTTAAATAATTGTATTTTGCCACAGTTTCTATATTTATATTTTAGTTAATAGAGACATGAAAGGATTCTCAGTCAAAAGCAGTAAGAGTGACTTAACTCTTTGCAATTGAGTGGTAATAAGATAATAAAATAATAAAAGGTGGTTAGAGCAGAACAACAAAATTGAGAAGCCATAAAGACAAAACATGGCAGTCTTCATCTAGTACTCTTCACAGGGGAGGATAACCTGCTAATAGTTTCAGGAAAGTTTCATAGAATTATATTTCTTGAATTCTTGAATGTTGCACTTATACATAAAAGACAGTTTGGCTTCATATAAAATTCTTGGCCCCTGCTCTTTTTTCTTTAGGGACTTGGAGATGTTTCTCCATGTCATCTAGTTTTTTTGTTTGTTTAATTTTCTTTTTAAATTTCCATAGGTTATTGGGGAACAGGTAGTATTTGGTTACATGATTAAGTTCTTTAGTGGTGATTTTGAGATTTTGGTGCACCCACCACCGGAGCAGTATACACTGCATACTATTTGTAGTCTTTTATCCCTCACTCCCTTCCCACCCTTTCCCCCTGAATTTCCAAAGCCCATTGTGCCATTCTTATGCCTTGCATCCTCATAGCTTAGCTCCTACTTATGATGAGAACATATGATGTTTGGTTTGCCATTCCTAAGTTACTTCACTTAGAATAATAGTCTCCAATCTCATCCAGGTCATTGTGAATGCCATTTTATGGCTGAGTAGTATTACATCATACACACACACACACACACACACACACACACACACACACACACACCCCAGTTTCTTTATCCACTCATTGACTGATGGGCATTTGGGTTGATTCCATGTTTTTGCAATTGTAAATTGTGCTGCTACAAACATGCGTGTGCAAGTATCTTTTTTGTATAACTTCTTTTCCTCTAGATAGATACCATGTCATCTAGTTTTGAATGTTACTGTAGATCAGTCTAAAACTTCTGCTTGATTTTTTTTTGCTCTGAATAATTTGGTTTTGTGATTTTGTTTCCTGAACATCCAAAAAGTGCTTTCTTCATTTTTGAAGTCCAATAATTTTGCTCATATACATTGATTGTTTTGTGTTGATATTTCTGGGATAAAATAAAACTTTTAACCTGTAGATCCAATTATTATGTTATTTCTGGGAAGTTTCATTGATTTATATCTTTGATTTTTAAGTTTTTGGATTCTATTAATTCAGTTACTCTCTTGGGATATTCCAGTTATACATCTATTAACTCTTCCATGTCTATCACACTCTGTCTAATAACCGTGAACTCTTAATTTGAATTTTATTTTGTTAACTTTTCTCAGTAAATTCTTCATGAATCTCACTGTATTTTCAAAGTTACTCATTCCAATGAAACCTTCAATTCATCTTACTCCTCCACTCCTTTCTTCAGCTCTGTCAGTTCCTGTTTTATTTCCTTTTGTATTTAAAATGATTTGTCAGGCTTCTTGTTTCATTAATTTCTTTAAGTTCATGGTAATACAATGGTCGTGATTTTCATTTGCTTTTTTGTCAATTTTGAATTTTTTGTATTTTTTTCTGTTCTTTCCTTCTTTGTTCTTTGAGTGGTAGCTTTCTTTTTAATATTCAAGTTTTAGCTCAGATACAACTTTGTAATATCGATCACATCATCCCTCGTAATACTGTCATATCATGTATAATTGTGTTCTTGTTTTGTTTACTGATTTGCTTTCTAAGAAACTGATTTGCTTTCCAGGAAACTGATTTGCTTTCCAGGCTCACCAGGGCTAGTATTAAAGGACCAGCGAGTAGGCAAAGCTAGGAGCAAAACTGCAAATTTATTTTTTTGGTCACCTAGCTTCAGGGAAGAAGGTGTGGAGGGTGAGGTCTGTCGACCTCCGGCAAAGGAGGCCAAGAGAGTCGCCCGGTGGAGCTCTCTGGTGGAGCTCCTGCAGTCCCAACAGGAGTGGGGGCTGAGGAAGTGCGCGCAGGGCACCCGCCGGGAGCGGCTTTTATGTCCTGGGCCTGGGAGTGGGAGGGCAGTGGGCGGCACATAGGCCGGTCAGGGCCGGGCGGTAGGCGTGGCTAGGCGGGTTCTGGTTTTTCTCCCTGGGAGGTCGGGTTGTGCCTGCGCAGTCAGTCGACCTGTGTCTTTCCCAGGCGCGGGAAAGTTGACAGTGAAGAACCCAGAACTGTGCCATCTTGCCTCCGTTCGTCCAAACATTTACTTGTTCATTATATGTCTTCATAATATAATTAAAGATTATTGCAGACAGGGACACTTCTTTTCACATTTAGCACTTCATTATAAAAGCTTGATTTATACAAATATATATCAGCAATGAATGAATATATATCTTCTCAGTACATTTCTTATGTTGAGACTGATTTTTATGGAGAACATTCATAGTGTCTTCCAAATCATTGTTACAGATCTGAAGGATATCAAATAATCCACAAAACTGAGAAGGTTTATTAACTGATCATTTTTAAAGGTGGAAATTTTGCAAATAAATATAAATACAAAAATTTCAGTCAGAGACAAAAACATTGCACTAAGAGGAAATAATTAAGCATTTGTGTGGAGCTCTAGTTAACATAAGTTTGCTATGGTAATTCTAGATGGAACAGTTTTACCCAAGGCATCCCAGAGGTTAGAACCTTGAAGACTAGTGGATTTCCCTTACCTACTCAAAGTTGAAAAAAGATAACAGCAGCTGTATTCCACAAAAAATGGAATTCAGTATTGCATCTTTATGTTTTTCCACATGTTACTCTTTATTATCATAGAAGTGTGAACAAGACTTGCTTATGTAAAGGTAACACTTTTGGATTTTTACCACTGTAAAATACTGTGCTAACCACATTCTTCCTCCCCTACTCCATTCCCTCCTCTTCTTCCTTCTCCTCTTTCTCCTTCCTCTTCTTTCTTTTTTAAAAATACTTAATAGTTTAGTCTAATGGTATAGAAATTTTTTTACCAAAAAACTAAAAATTAGAATAAATGGGTGGTTGTCACTTGACAATTAGTTAATTAGTAAACCGTAGCATGAAATTTAGGTGTACTTTTGAATTAAAAGTTGATAAATGGCCTTTTACTAGCTTAGAAGTTGTGAGAAGTTTTTACTCAAATTTCTTCTGAATAAATATTGATTTTCATGTATAGTTTTGCATCCTTTGATTTTAATAATTAATCATGGCTAGTAAACAGGTTTCTTTTTAAGTAGGCTAAATAACTTACTAGTTCAAGCATTGATTCTTTTACTGTAAAAATAATTTCTATGAATTTTAAATGTTTTTATTTTAAATAGACAACAGCATTTTGATATGTTTGTTACTTGAGGGCAGTAGCAGCAGTCGTGGTTATGCTTTCTGTACCATAAAGTTCCCTTACAGGCTTCTTTCAATGAGAAAATCCTTCTGGCCTCTTTCTAATGATCTGCATACTAATTTCCTTAGGGCTTATGCATTGTTTCATATGCTGCTAAATTCCCTGTATTGAAGAGGTACAGCAATATTCAAGGCAGTTTTAGAAATGTACTTACTAGTTTACTTTATAAAATTATTTTTGTCTTTTTTTTTTCTTTTTATGAATTTGATCACTTGAAGAACGTCATATAAGTGGAATCATGCAGTCTTTGTCTTTTGATGAGTGGCTTATTACATTAGCATAATGTCCTCAAGTTTCATTCATGCTGTAGCCATCCCATTCTTTTATTATTATTATTATTATTAAACTTTAAGTTCTAGGGTACATGTGCATAACGTGCAGGTATGTTACATATGTATACTTGTGCCGTGTTGGTGTACTACACCCATCAACTCGTCAGCACCCATCAACTCGTCATTTATATCAGGTATAACTCCCAATGCAATCCCTCCCCCCAATCCCCCCCCAATGATAGGCCCCGGTGTGTGATGTTCCCCTTCCTGAGTCCAAGTGATGTCATTGTTCAGTTCCCACCTATGAGTGAGAACATGCGGTGTTTGGTTTTCTGTTCTTGCGATAGTTTGCTGAGAATGATGGTTTCCAGCTGCATCCATGTCCCTACAAAGGACACAAACTCATCCTTTTTTACGGCTGCACAGTATTCCATGGTGTATATGTGCCACATTTTCTTAATCCAGTCTGTCACTGATGGACATTTGGGTTGATTCCAAGTCTTTGCTATTGTGAATAGTGCCGCAATAAACATACGTGTGCATGTGTCTTTATAGCAGCATGATTTATAATCCTTTGGGTATATACCCAGTAATGGGATGGCTGGGTCATATGGTACTTCTAGTTCTAGATCCCTGAGGAATCGCCATACTGTTTTCCATAATGGTTGAACTAGTTTACAATCCCAACAGTGTAAAAGTGTTCCTATTTCTCCACATCCTCTCCAGCACCTGCTGTTTCCTGATTTTTTAATGATTGCCATTCTAACTGGTGTGAGATGGTATCTCATTGTGGTTTTGATTTGCATTTCTCTGATGGCCAGTGATAATGAGCATTTTTTCACATGTCTGTTGGCTGTATGCTTGTCTTCTTTTGAGAAATGTCTGTTCCTATCCTTTGCCCACTTTTTGATGGGTTTGTTTGTTTTTTTCTTGTAAATTTGTTTGAGTTCTTTGTAGGTTCTGGATATTAGCCCTTTGTCAGATGAGTAGATTGCAAAAATTTTCTCCCATTCTGTAGGTTGCCTGTTCACTCTGACGGTAGTTTCTTTTGTTGTGCAGAAGCTCTTCAGTTTAATTAGATCCTATTTGTCAATTTTGGCTTTTGTTGCTGTTGCTTTTGGTGTTTTAGACCTGAAGTCCTTGCCCATGCCTATGTCCTGAATGGTATTACCTAGGTTTTCTTCTAAGGTTTTTATGGTATTAGGTCTAACATTTAAGTCTCTAATCCATCTTGAATTAATTTTCATATAAGGAGTAAGAAAAGGATCCAGTTTCAGCTTTCTACTTATGGCTAGCCAATTTTCCCAGCACCATTTATTAAATAGGGAATCATTTCTCCATTTCTTGTTCTTCTCAGGTTTATCAAAGATCAGATGGCTGTAGATGTATGGTATTATTTCTGAGGACTCTGTTCTGTTCCATTGGTCTATATCTCTGTTTTGGTACCAGTACCATGCTGTTTTGGTTACTGTAGCCTTGTAGTATAGTTTGAAGTCAGGTAGCGTGATGCCTCCAGCTTTGTCCTTTTGACTTAGGATTGTCTTGGCAATGCGGGCTCTTTTTTGGTTCCATATGAACTTTAAAGCAGTTTTTTCCAATTCTGTGAAGAAACTCACTGGTAGTTTGATGGGGATGGCATTGACTCTATAAATGACCTTGGGCAGTATGGCCATTTTCACAATATTGATTCTTTCTATCCATGAACATGGTATGTTCTTCCACTTGTTTGTGTCCTCTTTTATTTCACTGAGCAGTGGTTTGTAGTTCTCCTTGAAGAGGTCCTTTACATCCCTTGTAAGTTGGATTCCTAGGTATTTTATTCTCTTTGAGGCAATTGTGAATGGAAGTTCATTCCTGATTTGGCTCTCTGTCTGTTACTGGTGTATAAGAATGCTTGTGATTTTTGCACATTAATTTTGTATCCTGAGACTTTGCTGAAATTTCTTATCAGCTTAACGAGATTTTGGGCTGAGACAATGGGGTTTTCTAAATATACAATCATGTCATCTGCAAACAAGGACAGTTTGACTTCTTCTTTTCCTAACTGAATACCCTTGATTTCTTTCTCTTGCCTGATTGCCCTAGCCAGAACTTCCAACACTATGTTGAATAGGAGTGGTGAGAGAGGGCATCCCTGTCTTGTGCCAGTTTTCAAAGGGAATTTTTCCAGTTTCTGCCCATTCAGTATGATATTGGCTGTGTGTTTATCATAAATAGCTCTTATTATTTTGAGATACATTCCATCAATACCGAATTTATTGAGCGTTTTTAGCATGAAGGGCTGTTGAATTTTGTCAAAGGCCTTTTCTGCATCTATTGAGATAATCATGTGGTTTTTGTCTTTGGTTCTGTTTATATGCTGGATAATGTTTATTGATTTGCATATGTTGAACCAGCCTTGCATCCCAGGGATGAAGCCCACTTGATCATGGTGGATAAGCTTTTTGAAGTGCTGCTGGATCTGGTTTGCCAGTATTTTATTGAGGATTTTTGCATCGATGTTCATCAGGGATATTGGTCTAAAATTCTCTTTTTTTGTTGTATCTCTGCCAGGCTATGGTATCAGGATGATGTTGGCCCCATAAAATGAGTTAGGGAGGATTCCCTCTTTTTCTTTTGATTGCAATCATTTCAGAAGGAATGGTACCAGCTCCTTCTTGTACCTCTGGTAGAATTCAGCTGTGAATCCTTCTGGTTCTGGCCTTTTTTTGGTTGGTAGGCTATTAATTATTGCCTCAATTTCAGAGCCTGCTATTGGTCTATTCAGGGATTCAGCTTCTTCCTGTTTTAGTCTTGGGAGAGTGTAAGTGTCCAGGAAATTATCCATTTCTTCTAGATTTTCTAGTTTATTTGCGTAGAGGTGTTTATAGTATTCTCTGATGGTAGTTTGTATTTCTGTGGGGTCGATGGTGATATCCCCTTTATCATTTTTTATTTCGTCTATTTGATTCTTCTCTCTTTTCTTCTTTATTAGTCTTGGTAGCGGTAGATCAATTTTGTTGATCTTTTCAAAAAACCAACTCCTGGGTTCATTGATTTTTTGGAGGGTTTTTTTGTGTCTCTATCTCCTTCAGTTCTGCTCTGATCTTAGTTATTTCTTGCCTTCTGCTAGCTTTTGAATGTGTTTGCTCTTGCTTCTCTAGTTCTTTTAATTTTGATGTGAGAGTGTCAATTTTAGATCTTTCCTGCTTTGTCTTGTGGGCATTTAATGCTATAAATTTCCCTCTCCACACTGCTTTAAATGTGTCCCAGAGATTCTGGTATATTGTATCTTTGTTCTCATTGGTTTCAAAGAACGTCTTTATTTCTGCCTTCATTTCGTTATGTACCCAGTAGTCATTCAGGAGCAGATTATTCAGTTTCCATGTAGTTGAGCAGTTTTGATTGAGTTTCTTAGTCCTGAGTTCTAGTTTGATTGCACTGTGGTCTGAGAGACAGTTTGTTATAATTTCTGTTTTTGTACTTTTGCTTAGGAGTGCTTTACTTCCAATTACGTGGTCAGTTTTGGAATAAGTGTGATGTGGTGCTGAGAAGAATGTATATTCTGTTGATTTGGGGTGGAGAGTTCTGTAGATGTCTATTAGGTCTGCTTGCTGCAGAGATGAGTTCAATTCCTGGATATCCTTGTTAACTTTCTGTCTCGTTGATCTGTCTAATGTTGACAGTGGGGTGTTGAAGTTTCCCATTATTATTGTATGGGAGTCTAAGTCTCTTTGTAAGTCTCTAAGGACTTGCTTTATGAATCTGAGTGCTCCTGTATTGGGTGCATATATATTTAGGATAGTTAGCTCTTCCTGTTGAATCGATCCCTTTACCATTATGTAATTGCCTTCTTTGTCTCTTTTGATCTTTGATGGTTTAAATTCTGTTTTATCAGAAACTAGTATTGGAACCCCTGCTTTTTTTTGTTCTCCATTTGCATGGTAGATCTTCCTCCATCTCTTTATTTTGAGCCTATGTATGTCTCTGCATGTGAGATGGGTGTCCTGAATACAGCAAACTGATGGGTCTTGACTCTTTATCCAGTTTGCCAGTCTGTGTCTTTTAATTGGACCATTTAGTCCATTTACATTTAAGGTTAATATTGTTATATGTGAACTTGATCCTGCCATTATAATATTAACTGGTTATTTTGCTCGTTACTTGATGCAGTTTCTTCCTAGCCTCGATGGTCTTTACATTTTGGCATGTTTTTGCAATGGCTGGTACCGGTTGTTCCTTTCCATGTTTAGGGCTTCCTTCAGGGTCTCTTGTAAGGCAGGCCTGGTGGTGACAAAATCTCTAAGCGTTTGCTTATCTGTAAAGGATTTTATTTCTCCTTCACTTATGAAACTTAGTTTGGCTGGATATGAAATTCTGGGTTTAAAATTCTTTTCTTTAAGAATGTTGAATATTGGCCCCCACTCTCTTCTGGCTTGTAGAGTTTCTGCCGAGAGATCTGCTGTTGCAACTTCTCATTGCAAATAGATTGCCTATGGAGATAAATTAAGAAGCCTATAAAACTGATGCTTAACCAAAGTTGTTTATTTAATTTAAATAATTCAAAGGCAGAGGTATGTTTTTTAAATCATTAATTACAATTTGAACTTTAGTTCTAAAGACATGCAATTCATGGTTGCCCAACTATCACTATAAATCTCAAGCACCTGTGAGTTTTAACATTTGCTGTCTTCTGATTTCTTAAATATAGCTGGGCTACCTTGAACCTCATCTTTGTAGGCATATGCAGAGAAGAAGTTTAGCTTTCACATTGTACTTTGGATTCCAGCAGTCAATTTTTAAAAATTGGATCTACTTAGTTGAATGGAATGTCTAACAATAATTAATCAAGATGGTAGTGCAAATCTACAAGCTACACACATTTTCACTGATAAGGTCATATAATTACAAGATTACGTTTTGTATAGACTTTACCAGAACGATAGTGACTTCAAGGGTTAATTTTCATTCAGTACCACAGACATTTTTTGCTGCTTCTAAAAATGCCTGATTCATTCTTTTTTATTTTTAAGTTTCCCAAATGCCAAATTAACATTGTTGGCTGTCTTATCCCTGTGCCGATTGATGGCTTTCTACTGCATGTGTTTTTTGCTGTGCTTTAATGCTTTCCTTGGTATGCTTGGTCCCTGCATGGGACACGCCAGAAGTCCTGGGGAGTTGATGCTCACAGCAGTGGCCCTCAGCTCATGAAGCATGGTAGTTGGAGAATAAATACTGGCTTCCTCATCCTTTTGGTGATCAAGGGCTGAAGAGGGATCTTTTCACTCAGAGGTTCCCAGTGGAATTGAGACTCAGTCACCCACAGTGATCTCCTGCATATTATCTTACTCTGTATTAATTTTTTTCCATTTCCTGTCTCTCTTTACCACTCTATTGCTGGTTATTGGGATCAACTCCCTAATAAACCACTTACACTCACTCAAATCCTTATCTTATGGTCTATTTCTAGGATAACTAAATTTAAATCACTGTTTTTGATTGGTTACTTCTGAGAATGCTCAATACATTATAGTCAAGATCTACTGAATTAAATCTTCATTTTCAATTAATAGCATTGATTTGAAATAGCTAGATATAAGTCATGATTTGCCAGATTCATCTCTTCAAAGGGTTCTTTTTTTGGAGCTCTTTTATTGTACGATATAAATTAATCCTAATGTAGCTTGTTACTTTGCAGCTCCAGATGTTAGGGTGATTAGGAGCTCTGCATATTCATGCCTTTACTCTCTTTTGGACAAAATAAATGATGAATTTGATTCACTCCTCTGCTATTGAAGCCCTTAAACTTAAGAGCTGCAACACAAACACATATGCGCGCATGCACACACACACACACATGCACGTACACACACATAACGGATCTAGAGCAACACTCGATAGCATTTTATAGAGTTAATTGAAGACTATGTTCTATTTTTGAAAATGTGTATACATCAACTTGTAAATGAGTAGGCAAATGGTGTTTCTAATGTCTAATTCACACAGTTTAAGCCATGAGCTTGGGGCAGACCAGATTCTCTTGACTCGTCCTCTAAAGGTTAGCAAAGGGTGTAACTCAGATGTGCATAAATTAATTTATATGACTTATCACCAACTCCCATTTCCACTCAGTAGCAAACACCAAACAGCACTCAACACAAAACAGCCCATTTAAGATTACTCAGTCTTCTTCAGTGTAAAATAGTTTAGTGGGGAGTGGGGAGGTGCCTAGTCCTTCCCTTCATTCTATTTCTTCCCTTCTCCTTGAGTGCTTTTTGATACAAGGCAAAGTTCAGGTAATATTGTGATGGCAAGAGAAGTGTCTGGACCTCATGTCGGTTCTCACTGACTTTGGATTGGAATGTGGCAGTTTGGTGTCTGCTTGAATGACTCACCTCTGAGACTCAGTGCATTTTCCATCTGCTTTCCACTCCATTTCTTCTCCCCTCAACCCTCTGAAAAAAAGTTTGCTTCTTATTTCTTAGCTACCTGGTAAATGTCCCCAACTCCCAACTCCCGATAACTCTTTAGGTCTGAATCTCTGCTGTGCCGCTTAGAGGCAAGGGTGTGGGTACCACATGGAGGCAGGGATGTGGGTACCACCCCTGCCTTAACATGTCACATTATTGTGGCTGCTCTCCTTTGGTCAGCCCAATGGCTCTGAGACATTCTTCAGCTATAGTTCTAAATGGGAAGAAGTATATTCTCCTACTGCGTGCCATTTCTTCCGTCTTTGCTCCAGGGTGGTGAGAACACCTAACTCCATCTCAGGGACCCAAGTAGTGCTACCCTAATTTGATCTTCCCCAGAGTTCTGAAAGTCCTCCCTATATAGCAGGCTTCCTTTCTATTTCTGTGTGTCTGAGCCTTCCTTGATAGCCTTCCTTCTCTGTGTACCGACGTTGAGAGTAAAAATTTAAGCTCTGACATCCACATTTTACTTCTGCAATATAAAAAGATTTTGGAATTTTGAAAACATATTTCTCCAAGCAAAGCTTGGTTCTTAAGACTGTCATCTAGCTTGAAGCAGGAATAATTTAATTTTGAAGCTTAAAGTTGAATAATGACTTATTTGTTGTAGGAAATATTCAACAAACCCTGAAGTAATGAATATTACTTAATGGGTGAAGAGTCATGAGGAAGTGAATTTATGATGAATGAAAAATACATTGGTTTAATATTTTCAGAAGTATTATCTCGTTAAAAATGTTATTACAAACAGTGTGTCTTAAAATAGACTCTTATTCACATATCCACTGATGAATAACACAAATAAAGCAGAATATGTGAGGCTGGTGATGCTTAACTTTATAGGGTTACATAGATTTTGTGAATAAGAGATGCAAATTTATTTTTGTTTCTGCTAATCTTAGCTCTATTACTGTTGAGCGTATAACACACAAATTCACTCAAGTTTGGCCTTGAAAAATTAAAAAAAGTTATTTTTAAATGAGTCCTACCTGTACCGACAACTATAATCATCACTTTCTAGTTTTGGTCAAAACAAGAGATTGAATCAACAAACAAGGGGGTATAATTTCTAAAATTGCATCTTCCTTAATACATGCATCTTCACTGGTACACATTCATGTTCGTCTAAACTGAAGTGGGTGCTGTTTAAACCAATTTGGCTGTTGCACTCCACAATTATCTCAGCCTGACTCACCGCTCCTGGAGTGACGAATGAGGAAGTCAGAATTGGTCTGCCTCACAGACCGAAGTCTATGGATGGAATCAGGTAATAGATGAGAGGGGTTATGCCACAGTGAATGCCTGCAGTCTGGTTAGGCACATGGAGGTTTGACAAGGAGCTCACGTTTATCGAGCACCTCTTATCTGTCAAATACTTTCAGATGAGTAAGAAGAACAAAATCATATCCTTAAAGACCAAGTATCCTTTTTAACTGAAGGCTGAAAATGTAAATAGAGTGGAAGGAGAAGAGAGAGCTATCATTACTTGAGGATTTACTACACAGGTGCCAGGCCTACTTTACCTTATTTAATCCTCAGAGCAATCCTATACCAACCTTCGTTTATAGATGAGAAAACTGAGACTCATAGATTTAGTAGACTTTCTCAGTACCACATTGGGTGGTAAGTGGCAGATACTGGGAGTGGAACCCACATCCATTTCAGTCTAAATCTCAGGTCTTTTACACTACAGCAAAATGAGTATAAAAAATGCATTTACCTTTTTTCACCTGGCTAGTCTGGTGTTCTTTCCTAAGAAGTGAGCTAGTTAAGATGGTTCCTTAGTTCAAAGAGACAGACACCAAGATTATTTGTTGACAGAACATGTAGAGACCACTGAGACTGGGACCTTAATATCCCAGAATAAAGCCCTGAGAAGTTGCTGCTAACAACTAATAGAGAAATCTAGAGGCTTTAGCATAAGTGTAAGAATTTGCTTTTTTTTTTGCATTATTGTGCCATATCTGACAGTTTTTTATATTTCACATGGTACTTGTCTATTTTGTACTCACTAATAGCCATAGTCAGAGATTATTATGCCTAAATAATTGCCCAGAGCAAACCGTCTTCCTTCCTTCCTTCCTTCCTTCCTTCCTTCCTTCCTTCCTTCCTT
>NC_045437.1:159184522-159269967 GCF_002776525.5 Piliocolobus tephrosceles
CTTCCTTCCTTCCTTCCTTCCTTCCTTCCTTCCTTCCTTCCTTCCTTCCTTCCCTCCCTCCCGCCGTCCCTCCCTCCCTTCTATCTCTCTCTCTTTCTCTCTCTCTCTCTTTTTCCCTGAGATGGAGTCTTGCTCTGTTGCCCAGGCTGGAGTGCAGTGGTGTGGTATCAGTTTACTGCAACCTCCACCTCCCTGGTTCAGGCAATTCTCCTGCCTCAGCCTCCTGAGTAGCTGGGATTACAGGTGTGTGCCACTATGCCTGGCTAATTTTTTTTATTTTTAGTAGAGATGGAGTTTCACCATGTTGGCCAGGCTGGTCTCAAATGGGCTTGTCTCGAACTCCTGACCTCATGATCCACCGTCCTCAGCCTTGCAAGTGCTGGGATTACAGGTGTGAGCCACTGCGCCTGGCTGCAAACCTGTTTTTTTAATATGCCTTGGCAGTGCAGTAACTACGGGTATATTTTTAAGAGTACTAAAAGAGATGATTTCCATATTTCAGTTTTATTTTCAATTTCTAATATATTATAAATCACATTTCAAATCATTAATCCAATAAGCAATTAATGAATCATTAATTCATAAATGGTACATTACCTGATTAAAGCAGAGAAAAGCTGTATACCTTCAGAAATGAATAAAATTTGAATACTTAATTCTTTTGTGGATTAATTTAGACATGTAAACTTAAGAGAATTTTAAAAAGATTTTCCCTCACATTTTCTATTTAGTTTGAAAATTATATATTTAGGCAGATAGGCTTTATGTCAGAAGATTATGGAGCAAGAATAGTAGGTCAAGAAAATGAGAAGAGTAATATAGGAGAAAATAAACTTCACAGTTGATCCTACCTCAGACTAAGGAAAAGCACTTTATATGCAGACCACATTATCAGACTTACCTTTACCTCCCCTTCGCCCCCTAAAAACAAGAGAGAAAAATTCAGACAAAATTATAATGCACTCAACTTTTCTTTGACATTCAGAAAGACTATTTTATTTAATTTTTATTTTTTTAAGTTTAGTTTCTGTGGTTGTATATAGTAGTTGTATATATTTATGGGGCACATGAGATGTTTTGATACAGGCATATGATGTGTAATAATTACATCATGGAACACGGGGTATCCATCCCCTCAAGCCGTTATCCTTTGTGTTGCCAACAATCCAACTATACTCTTAGTTATTTTAAAATGTGCAATTAAATTACTATTGACTATAGTCACCCTGTTGTGCCATCAAATCCCTCACCTCCCCCCACACTCTCCTACTACCTTTCCCATTCCCTGGTCAGAAAGAGCATTTTAGAATAGTTAATTACACATGTAGTTTGGTAATTTCTCCTCAGCGGATCCCTTTGGCAGACTCTAAAAGGTATGTTTCTTTGTGTAACTTCTATGTCTAGGGTGGCATCTGGAAAGGGAGAATTAAACTTCTGGTTTATAACCTTACTTTGCTGCTTTACTGTAAAGTAACTTAGCTTTATTTACACCTACCTGCCAAAAAATAAACACTCAGTCCTGATGGCAATAAACCAGAAGGAATCACTACTTTGCATATATCCAAAGGAGTCTGTCAAGATGGCAAAGTGGAAGAAATGATTGACTATTTTATAGTGATTACCTTATTTTAACATGTATGAGACATCCATACTTTGAATTTAGCTCGTTCTGTATTTGCTTTTGATTGTGTATTACTCAGGACTGGCACAGTGTCTCTTAAAAAAAAAAAAAGAAAGAAAACAGAAAACAGAAAGAAAAGTTAATAGAGTGAAAGAAATTTGCTCATCCTGAGTCCTTTCTTTGCTAGGAAATTTTCCAATCCCTGTGACATAATTGTTTTTAACTATTCACTATAAACAGGCCAGATAAAATAACACAACTTCCCACCCCGTAAGAATACAAATATGGCCATTTAACTTCTCCATGTTGTTCTCTAAATAATAGATTTCATTCATAAGCATGCCTGCAATTGAGTTATTCCAAAAAGTAGCTATAGATATGTTATAATCAGTGTTGGAAAACTAACCTCTGCTTTGCAGAAATACAGACCCCTGTACTTCTCCTTCAGCAGACTCATAGTGCATGCTGCTTTTCTTCATTTCCTATGCTTCATCAGCTTCGCTGTCACACCCTTAAGTGATGTTTTCCCAACCATAAATCTATGCACCTCTGCAGAAACAAGAACCATGTCTCCAATCACCACTCTCTTTTTCATATTGAAATTCTGTGTTTCTACCATTTTTACCTCCAGGTATAACTCATAGGCAATCATTCTTCAGGTTTGATTATACTCTCAATTTAATCCCAAGATTTAGGCTATATTCTTACCACTATCAAGAAACAGAACACCGTTATCTGTATCTAGTTATTTTATTTAAAATTTATTTCCATTTCCACTCTTTTTTAACTTGAAAAATTAACACATAATATTTGTACATATTTATGGGGTACATGTGGTATTTTGATACATGGATACAATGTGTAATGATCAAGTCAGGGTATTTAGGATATTCATCACCCCAAACAGTTATTATTTCTTTATGTTAGAAAGATTTCAAGTATCTTCCATTAGTTATTAATAGTTATTTTAGAAATATTTGATAAATACACAATATATTGTTTTTAACTACAGTCACCTTACTCTGCTATCAAACACTAGAACTTATTCCTTCCATATAAGTATATGTTTGCCCATTAACCAACATTTCTTCACCACCTGACCCTCACTTTCCCAGTCCCTGGTATCTGTCATTCAACTTCCTCTACCTCCACAAGATATACATTTTTTTAAGTTCCCACATATTAATGAGACTGTGCAATATTTGTATTTCTGTGCCTGGTTTATTTCCTCCTGTTCCATCTACATTGCTGCAAATGACAGGATTTTATTCTTTTGATGGCTGAATAGTATTTCATTGTTCATATGTACCACATTTCCTTTATTCATTCATCTATGGATGGACACTTAGGTTGATTCCATATCTTGGCTGTTGTGAATAGTGCTGCAATAAATAAGGAGGTATGGATGTCTCTTTGATAACACTGATTTCCTTTCCCTTGAGTAAACACCCAGCAGTGGAGTTGCTGGATGGTATGATAGCTCTATTTTTAGTTTTTTGAGAAAACTCCATACTGGTTTCCATAATGGCTGTATTAATTTACATTCCCAACAACAGTGAATGAGTTCCTTTTTGCATCTTCAACAGCATTTGTTATTTTTGTCTTTTTTGGTAATAGCCATTATAACTGCATCTCACCCACTCTTAATGAAATTTGTCATATCAATGGAGAATATACTTGAGACACATTAAATTATTTGTTTCCTTTTCTTGCTTAAACTTTTTTTTTTAAAGGGAAGGAACTTAGGGCTAGTTGTTAAATTTAAGAGAAAATATATAGGTTAATTAAAACTTATACAGAGAGTGAGAGAGGCAGAGAGAGAGAGAGGGGGGGGGGAAGGGAGAACAAGAAATTAATGAGTATAGTCAGGATGATAGAATTCTTTGTTTTCTTGCAATCATGAAATTAAGGTCTTCCAAGATCACAGTAGGAGTTTAGTCAAGTATAATTCAGACATGTCAGTAAAGATGGAAACTTAGAATGTACTACTCCTGGTGGGATATATATTATAGTTATGAGATTAAAATGAGAAATGATTTACAAATAATATAAATAGTAGTGAAAGGCAGAATTAGTTCCATCAGTTCCTACTGAAAAGATATAGGGAGAAGTTTGAGAGAGGTTTGTGCCAAAAACGATGTGGTGAGCCCGTGAGTGGAAGAACTTGTGTTTCATAAAGAAGAGTTGACAGTACCTTAAAACCAATCAAGATAAATTTTTAAGAGTTCTAACCTTCTCTTGACCCACTGGTTTTGGTTGAAGTCTATGTAAGTAATATATCATGTAGTTGTTTACTTTCTGCATTGTTTTCTCTGTGCCACACAGTGGCATCTTCTAAGAGCCTTGGACTGCAGAATGGCTGAAGCTCACTCTGCTGGGGCCCCTGGCTAGCTTCGCAGGGAACTGGAACAACTCTAGCTGTTTGCTGTTTCGTTTGCTGTTCTTTCCTTATTATCGTGGAGGACCAGTATTGCCTAGAACAAGAATAGAACAGAAATCTCTTCTTCCTTGGCTATTTGTCATTTCTATTTTCAGAGGATTACTGGGAAAATTCACCAGTCTTCAGGATATTACATATGGTGTATTTGTATAAGAGTTTGATTCAATCTGTCCTAATTTAAGAAGCAGCTTTATTTTTCACATTTGAAAGCTACTCAACTCTCATGGTGAATGAATTATTGTTTGTTTTTTGACTATGTACATTTATTTTGATTGTTGGGTCTTTGTGGTTTAACTATTGCTATGTGGCATTGGCTGGAAATAATTTAGTGAATACAACAGGTTAGGAATAAATCAGAATTTTTTTCTTTCTAGTGGGACATAAATGGTTTCGGTTAATATATGAAAGGTGAAAAGAAAATATTGCAAAACACAAGGTGACATGACAATATGCAAAATCCTGTTTATATGACACATTTTAGGCATCCTTGAATCTAAATCTTCAGAGCAATTTAACTTAAATGATTTGAATTTTATCTAAGGGAGTCACCCTATATTAATTCTTTTAGGTAGAGAAAGCAGGCACAATACTCCCCAGTCATAGAGTACTTGTATTTATATGGAACAAGGTAGATATTCAGAAATATTACTTGAATAAGTGTTCTACCATACACTGTGGTTAACTGTAGCCAAAAATCAAAAACAATAAAAATTAAATTTGGTGAACTAATGGTTACACTGAAAGAGAAATTAACTTATTTACAAAATAATTTTTAAATGGAAAGGCTACAATATTGCAGTGTAGACACATCTAATTAACATTACTATCTGTGTTTCTAATAATAAATCAATGACTTTATCTGATCTATGTTAAATTTGCTGAAGAGAGTTGTGACTTCTCTGTAAAACAAGGCCATCACATTGTTTTTCAGTGTTTGCCTACTGTTTCATGAAATTTAAGCAGGCAGGTCACTGCAACTGTTGACAAAATGCCTGGTATCATTAGGTTTGTGATTATTCCCTACCTTCTCACTGTACCCGTAAGATAGTACAACATGGTGGTGATTGCCACTGGGATGCTCCATAGAGGGGATATTCCAGAAAGTCTTACTCCTTCACTCCCAACTTGCAGCATCTTGAGAGTTCAGGGAAGGCAGAAACAAGAAAGTTGTCTATTACATAGGAGGAACAAGATTGCTCCGCTTGGCAGTAAGCTGGAGGCTCCAGAGTTCTGCCATATTAACTTTCCAGACTTAATCTGGCTGGATGCACTGTGGATTTCTTGAATATTGTTTCAGGCCTTTAGAATAAAGCTACAGATCTTTTCAGTTACCTGACCAGTAAGCTTTCTAGTTCAACACATAGCATGGTAGGCTTGGTCCTTCTATTCTCCCTGAAAAGCTTAACATTGTAAGTCAGAGGGGATATCATCATACATTGAAATCTTTGACTTACAGCAGTGGCAATGTGGTCTATGCAATAAAAATCTGCAAAGAATATGTGTCTTGAGAGGTTTCTATGCCCTGCCCAGCTAATCAATGCCCTGGATCTGCCATGTATAATCTATGTGACTTCATACCAATTGCTTTTCCTTTCAAATGCTTAATTTTCTAGTTGTATTAGGTAGACAATACTACTACTATACCTCATTCTTCTCTTTCAATATAGAGTACCTGCAATGTTCTAAGCTCACAATAGTGTACAAAACAGCACTCTTTCAAGGATCCTATAAACTAGTGAAAGAAGGCAGTAAAGAAAATAGATATGACACAGTGAAAAGTAGTAATTGATGAGTGTTATCAGCTCTTTTCCCTGACTGCTAAAGAGTATTCTGGCTTTGATGCTCAATTCTTAGTTGCCTCCTCTGAATCCACCCTTAGAAGAAGGCTTTAATATTGCAAGAGTCATTATTTTGACTTTGAAATAAAGAATCAGGAGAATAGGGCAGAATATGGCAATAAAGGAGTTCACAGAGCAGGGCTAGAGCAGGGGATTTGGGGGAGACTGCCAGTGAGAAAGTAAGGTAAGAGGATAGGAGAAGAGAGTGTTTTTTTTCTTTTTTTTTTTCTTAACTGAATTAAGGTAGAAATTGTGGAATGATGATAAGCATGCCTCTGTCTTGCCTGAGGTCCCACTAAAAGAGAGTTAGAAGTGAAAGAAAGAGTAGACTCATAGCATAGTAAGGAGAAATGGAGGGGGATGTACCAGGAACTGAGAGATTTCAACAAATTTCTTGAGGGTAGAAAATGAATGAATGAGAGATTCCTGGTGCCTGATGAAAAATTGTGATGGAATCACAGTCCATAGTACACTGTGAAGAGTTGGAGAAAACATGTGCCAATCTACAAGGTGGAATACTGAAGAGATTCTGGGGTCAGAAGCAGTAGAAGTGAGATGTGAAGCTGACACCGTGGTGTGTGTATATGTTTGAGTAGGAGTAGACCTGAAGAACCATAGGGGAACAATTTTGTCCTTGTGCCATCTGCCTCCCCAATCTCATGTGCAGAATGATTGGAGCAGTGTTAAACCTCAGGCAACAGAGAATGAATTCTACTCTAAAGAATTAAAATTGGCCGGGTGTGGTGGCTCACACTTGTAATCCAGCACTTTGGGAGGCCAAGGTGGGCAGATCACGAGGTTAGGAGATCAAGACCATCCTGGCTAACATGGTGAAACCCCGTCTCTACTAAAAATACAAAAAATTAACTGGGCATGGTGGCACGTACCTGTAATCCCAGCTACTCGGGAGACTGAGGCAGGAGAATAGCTTGAACCTGGGAAGCAGAGGTTGTAGTGAGCTGAGATTACGCCACCGCACTCCAGCCTGGGTGACAGAATGAGACTCTGTCTCAAAAAAATAAATAAATAAAATAAATAAATAGAATTACATAACTATCTGTGTAGAGCTCAGACTGCTAGGACTTAGTACTCCAGAATAAAACCTAAATTCCTTTAGGCTTTCAAAGGGCCTGCCTGCTGACAGCTAAAACTCTGAATCTAGTGTTCTAGTGGACACTCAAATTATTAGAGCTTGTTATAATTCTACTGTGGGTAAAGAGTAAGGGTGAGTAAAAAATATCTTATTAAGCAATAGGAGAAACCCATACTAACTAGTCTCAGCCTTGTTGTTCCTCTTTCTTAAATAAAAATGTCTGGCTGGGCCTGGTAGCTCATGCCTGTAATCCCAGCACTTTGAGAGGCCAAGGCAGGCAGATCACAATGTCAAGAGATCGAGACCATCCTGGCCAACATGGTGAAACCCCATCTCTACTAAAAATACAAAAATTAGCTGGGCATGGTGGCATGCGCCTGTAGTCGCAGCTACTCAGGCAGGAGAATTGCTTGAACCTGGGAGGCAGAGGTTGCAGTGAGCCGAGAATACGCCACTGCACTCCAGCCTGGCGACAGAGGGAGACTCTGTCTCAAAACAAACAAACAAACAAACAAGCAAAAACAAACAAAAAGTATACTTGGAGTCATGAGGATAAGGAAGAACCAATTCTTTAAGTTAAAAAAAAAAAAATAACCACAAGAAAAGGGAACCCTTGTACACTGCTAGTGGGAATGTAATTTAGCACAACCACCATGGAGAACAGTTTGAAGGTTCCTCAAAAAACTAAAAATAGAGGTACCATACAATCCAGCAATCCCACTGCTGCGTATATACTGGAAAGAAAGGAAATCAGTCTATCAAAGAGATATATGCACTCCTATGTTTGCTGCAGCACTGTTCACAATAGCCAGGATTTGGAAGCAACCTAAGTGTCCATCAGCAGGTGAATGGATAAAGGAAATGCGCTACTTATACACAATGGAGTACTATTCAGCCATGAAAAAGAATGAGATTCTGTTATTGGCAGCAAATGACATGGAGGTCATTATGGATGAAACTGGAGGTCGTTATGTTAAGTGAAATAATCCAGGAACAGAAAGACAGACATCATATGTTTTCACTTATTTGTGTGATTTAAAAATAAAAAAAAAGTGAACTCACAGAGACAGAGAATAGAATAGTTACTAGAGGCTGCAAGGTAGTGGATGTGAGGCAGGGGAGAGGAGGAGATGGCTAATGGGTACCAAAAAACTAGAAAGACTGAATAAGACCTAGTACTTGAGAGTATAACAGGGGAAGTTACAGTCAATAATAATTTAATTGTTCATTTAAAAATAACTCAAAGAGTATAGATTGCTTGTAACACAAAGGATAAATGCTTGAGGGGATGAATACCCAATTTTCCATGATGTGATTATTATGCATTGCATGCCTGTACCAAAATATCTAATGTACCCCATGAATTTATACACCCACTATGTACTCATACACACACAAAAAGAGAAGCTAACCACAGGGAAACAAGAACACTTTAGGGAACAAAGAGAAGATAATTTTAAGGAAATGTTCTCTAAAAGAGATTCGGGAAGAATCAGGGAAAGTAAAAATGGAAAAAATAAAGCAAAATAAATGAAGGGAAGAGTTAAAGAAAAAGAAAGATATTTTTGAGATTGTAATAAAATTGTTTAAAAAAATGTACAGCCAGAGAGCCAGAAAACAAAATTTAGATAACTTCTAAGAATATAGAGTAAAACAAATCTAACCTATACATAAAGTGAGGTGATAGTTTACCATGTTAAAAAGTTGGCAAACTCTGATTGGGCAATGGTAAAATGAAAATTAGTTTTTAACTAGTAATTAACGAATACCTACACTCTTTTAATATAGAATAATTTTTGGATGCCAGGATGAGGCTAATACTACACTTTTTCTGATTAGTGGAAAGGTGTTGCCCGGGGCATATTACCTGGGAATGTGGCTGCTGCTTTTGGACTTAAACGGAAGTTGGCTTTGAAATAGTGATACTACGTTATGCTGCCAGAGACATGTTAGACTACATATAGCTGGAAACATAACCAATGATGTCTTGACCAAATAGAAGTTTGTTGTATTTCCACAAACAAGAAGCTTGAACGTGGGTGATTGAGGGTATCAGTTCAGTTGCTCAAAGATGCTACCAAGATTCCCAGGCTATACTCTCCTTCCATTTTTCCATCCTAAGCTATTGCCTTTTTGTTCTTGCCCTTGTCATCTCATGGCGATATCCTTACACAAGTATCCCAACAAAAAAGACAGCTCTTGTTTTCCCAGAAGGAACCTCTTAAACTCTCTCTTATATTTCCTTAGTCAGAATTGGTCTTGTGCCAATTCCAGACTACTAACTGGAAAATCAAGTAAAAATTCCATGGCTACCATAGAGTTATTATTATTCATCCTCATGAATTATGGGTGGGACCTCTCTCTCCTGAGACCACTAGTTAATTGTGATCTCTTTGTAGGGAAGGAGGGTCACCTATTGAGCAGGCAACAGGGCAGGTCTGCCACAGGCATATCCTACAAAGTGCTTAATTCTTGGACTAGATGTGGAGGGTTTTAGTAAAAAGATAAGTGATTAAAAAAAGGGGAAGCCAGGAAGGACAACAAGATAAGAACTTTAAGAATTTCTAAATAGGAGATGCTGTAATAAAATATGTGTTTAAGTTTAGCTTGCTTATATGTATTTGGAGAACAAAATTCTTACATAGACTAGTTTAATGTGTTCATATCTCTCTGGCCATGAGTTCCACATGGCTGATAAATTCATGTCAAGGAAGAAGACTATAAAGAAAAGGCAATGTTTGCAATCTCAGGGTCTTCACCTCACCACAGACTTCTGAAATCCTGGGTGGAAGTGATGAGGTTCCATGGAGGCATCTCCTGTTTAGTTTATCTCTAGCATTCCCTCCCCTTTTTCCTCAAAGGAATCACAGAAGAATTTGTCTTGTTTGTTTCACCAACATGACTGTGACTTGGAAATCAGCAATTGTACAGAGGTTTTATCTTGCCTCTTGCCTCTCTCCTCTAATAGAGACAGACATTTATGCCAGACGGACACACGAAGTTGGCCTAATGACAATAGGTTCATTCATTTCCTAAATCACCCTAAAACACTTCAAAAACTAAACAGAATTCTTATTAGTTTGCACAGAGGGCCAGTTTTCTTCTTTAAAGTAGTCTGAGTAACCAGAGATGCTGCTGCTGCTACTGCTACTGATTAGGATGACATCACAGAATAGTCCTTACTTTGGAGGAAAAAAAGTCTTAAATTTAGTCAACACTACTCTGTCTGCCTCTTCTTCATGTTGACATTTATCAAGCTGTGTTTTGCACAATGGTCATAATTTTTTAGACTAAAATTAGGTTTGTAAGCAAGAATATGCATGAGATTTCTGAGGATTTTAAAGCCACTTTCTGTTCCATTTTAACTTAATATCAAACACTTTGGCTAGAATTACAGAAGGTGAAAAAAAGAAAACAAAGGCTGCCACTGAAACTTTACCAGGACCATAAATTGGTGGAAATAAATATATATGTTTAAGTGAACAAAAATTGTTAAATTTTGGGTTCCTGTTTAATATACATAATTATTTCATGACTTTATTAATTTACATAAAAGAATGAGCAGGGAAACACAGTTTTAGTTACAGTTGTAGCATTGGTGCCTGAACAGGAGAGGACAAGGAATGTACTGGAGTTGGCCTAGATTGTGGTGCTTGAACTTTAGGTTGTGTTAGTATCATCTAGAGAACTTGTTAAAATCCAGATTGCTGGGACCCCTGCCTCAAGTTTATGATCCAATGAGTTTGGGCTGGGACCTAAGAATCTGCATTTTGACAAGTTTTCAGGTGCTGCTGATGCTGCTTCTCTAGGATCTGTACGTTGGGAACCACTGGCTTAAGGTAAAGAGTGGTATGATTGCATGACAGCAGAGCAAAACATGACCCCAATTTTAAGTTTGTTCTTTCCCTGCTCATTCACATGTCATTCACTCTGAGCTCCCTGAGGCCAGAACCAATGTGTTACTGTCCATTTTTCACCAGGGTTTACTAGAGTACCTGGCACATAGTAGACAGTATATATTTACTGGAATATTGACACCGTTTGCTGACGCCCTCTGTTGGCTCCATGGAGGACTGATTAGTATTCTCTAAACATTTCTGTTCAAGACGCTTCGTCAATACAAAAATTCTTCAAGATCCAAATCAAACAGATGTCTCGAGGGACCATGTCTTGTTGCAAGGACCATGTTATGCTTTCTCTGGTTTTGGGACAAATGATCATTGTTGTGGTTGAAGAGAAACAAAATACAACTATTAAGAAATTGCTTGAGTTTAGATAAAAATAATATTTGTAACTCCCCAAAACAATGGCACATGAATATCCCAGCTATTTTCATAAGTTGTAATGAGCAGTAATCATTTAAACTTCTAAATTTCAAGCAACTTCATTCTAGTGTATTTATTCATTTGTTCAATTGGCATTTATTAAACTGTTTCCAGATGGGTTATTGCTCCCTTATTCTTCCTTGGGACCAGATAACATCTCTATCATAGCACTTCACACACATTTTTGAAAAAGAATGCTTTTCCATGTCTATTTCTCACAGTTGTCATGTAGGCGCCTTAGGTCTACGTCTAAGGAATATCTGTCTAGATTGGGCTTGGCATTGAAAATACAAAAAATATGTATCGCAGGCTCATTTCCATAGAAAACTTTTCAGTTGAGAAGATGAGACAAGAGTGTACATTAATGTACTCATTTAGAACCACAAACACTTGTAATAGTCTATCGAGTTTATTACTACTTCACTAGAAATTTCAAACTATTTGGAAAAAATATGTTAATCATACTGCAGGCAAGGACTGAGTGTCTCATGCAATCTTGTAAAATGCCCCATTCATAGGAAATGCTCAGTGAGTCACTGCTGAACATAATGATACAATTTAACAATCACACAGAAGGCTTCTGAGGGCAGGGACCATATTATACTCATACGTACATCCTTTGCAACTTGCACTCCGCCTTGCATCTAGGTAGGCAGTCGGTATACCTGCGAGTTCTCAGGAGTGTTAACGTACTCAACTCCAAGGTGTTTTAGCTTTATAAATAATTCATTACTTTAAGAAAAATTCCTGGATTATAATCCTAAAATCAAAAGCTCTGCTCTGAGGTCTGGAAACTGTAGTACTGAATTTAAAACAGTAACAGAAACACTAAATAGGGAGGTTATAGTCTAAGCTGATATTAAAACAAGATGTGTTAAAATAAAATTATAGCTGAATAAGGGTACCAAGAATTCTAGCAGGTCAAATACTGTTCCCGTGAATTATAGATGCTCTTGCCTGTAAAATGATGCCATGAATCTGCTGGGCCACTGTGCTAAACCTGGTCTTTCACTGAAAAAAATGGGCCTTCTTATGCAGGAAAAAAATAGAAGGATTATATGGAAATAAGCACAAAGGCAGGGACTTATTTTTCCCTCCTAACAACCAGAGGATTTGTGGATGCTTAACATAAACTACTGAAATGTTCAGTGGGTAATGTCTCTTGAAGAATTATTCTCTACAGCCATGGTTCATTAGTTTTGGCAGCATTCTATTCTCTGTTTAAGTTCAAGACAGGCTGGTGTGCAAGGAATGGTGATATTGAGGAATGTTTAAAAAAATTCTCCCTCAAACTGCAAAATTACGGGAAAAATGTATTTCATAGATAGGTGCAAGTAACTGAAAATGTACTGATGTGTTAACACAAAAAACTCCTAAAATAAAATAAATGTGTTATATTCTTCATCTCACCATGGAGCCAAGATCATATAAAATTTGGTATTTATAAATCATGACCTTGAAAGAAGAATCAACTGTCCTTGCTGATTTAATTTGCTTTATTTTCTGGCACTTACTGGTGGAGATACAGATGGGCTGGTAACACAGTGTTGTAGGACTTTCTCCTTTGTTCAGCTAAAAGCCGGGTTCTTGTCACACGGCCATGAGAGATTAGGCTTGCAGATACTTTGAAGGGTGAGAAAAATGGAATTTATTGGGCAAAAAGGAAAAAAGGGAAACAGGGTCCTCTCAGCAGGGAGAGTCCTGCTAGTATAGGCTTCCTGCCTCACAAATTGAATTCCAGGTTCCATCCCAGAACAGGAGAGGCCAGGCTCCTCCCCTCTGCAAATGGTGCGAACTTCCCTAGGCTCCACCCCGGTGCGCGTTCCTCTCAGTGTACCCGCAGATTGGAGGTTCTCTGGTGACCCTTTTATACTTGGCTGTCTCAACAGCTTGATTCTATAGGCTGGCATTTGGGACCTCTTTTGATTCGTGGCACTGATTTTGTATGATTTTATATAGTTTGCCCCATTAAATTTCTGAAAGTGTGGTCCCTCAGTATTAATACTTTCAGGGTGTGAATACTCTGGGATAAATGCAAAGGAGCCATTTATGTTTGGTGAAAAGAAAGAAAGTAGGAACTTTGGATACTTGGACTACGCAGTCAGTTATAAGTTCCTAATGATATTAACTCTGACCTCATTCTTTCCTTCCTTCTTTTTTTCTTCCTTTCTTTTTGATAGCGTCTCACTCTGTCATCCAGGCTGGAGTGCAGCAATGTGATCATAGTTCACTGCAAGCTCCAAGTCATGGGCTCAAGTGATCCTCTTGCCTCAAGCCTCTCAAGTAGCTGGGACTACAGGTGTTCACCATGTAGTTTCGCTCTGTTGCCCAGGCTGGTCTCAAATTCCTGTACTCGAGTGATCTTCCTGCTTTGGCCTCCCAAAGTGCTGGGATTACATGTATCAGCCACTGTGCCCAACTATTTTGTCCATTTTCTATCACATGAGACTCTCTCCTTCATTCTGAAGCAAACCTAATGATGATATTGTTTAATGAATAAGCTTTGTATACATGTATCCTGTATAATAACTATTATATAGAGTAATGCCATGGACTCTTTTTTATAATCATCGCAATATACATATATATTTTATTATACTTTAAGTTCTGGGGTACATGTGCAGAACATGCAGTTTTGTTACATAGTTTGTTACATACCATGGTTTGCTCTGCCCATCAACCCATCACCTACATTGGGTATTTCTCCTAATGTTATCTCTCCCCTATTCCTCCACCCCCTGACAGGCCCCAGTGTGTGATGTTCCCCTCCATATGTCCATGTGTTCTCATTGTTCAGCTCCCACTTATGAGTGAGAACATATGGTGTTTGGTTTTCTGTTCTTGTGATAGTTTGCTGAGAATGATGGCTTCCAACTTAATCCATGTCCCTGCAAAGGACATGAGCTCATCCTTTTTTATGGCTGCATAGTATTCCATGGTGTGTATGTGCCACATTTTCTTTATCAAGTCTATCATTGATGGGCATTTGGGTTGGTTCCAAGTCTTTGCTATTGTGAATAGTGCTGCAGTAAACATACGTGTGCATGTGTCTTTACAGTAGAATAGTTTGTAATCTTTGGGTATATACCCAGTAGTGGGTAACCTTTTGGGTATACTACCCAGTAGTAGTGGTTCTTTGAAACTAATGAGAATGAAGACACAACGTACCAGAATATCTGGGACACATTTAAAGCAGTGTGTAGAGGGAAATTTATAGCACTAAATGCCCACAAGACAAAGCAGGAAAGATCTAAAATTGACACACCCTAACATCAAAATTAAAAGAACCAGAGAAGCAATGGCAAACAAATTCATCTCAATATTTTTGTCCATTTAAAAATCCACAGCTTGTCTTAATTTAAAAATATATTGCATGGAGGAATTTTTACAACATAAGGGGTATAGACACTCATAAGGTATAACTGTTATTGCAGGTGACTTTAAATCCATATGAGTAACAAAGATTGATAGCAGTTTGAATAAATAGTATACCATAAAATAGAAAATATGAAGTATTATCCAAATGCATGTGAATTTATTTTAATAAAATACAAATAATTTTAAACATAACTTCTGGTCACCATATATTTTGTTATTTATGCACATTCAAAGTACAACTTTTCTATTATGTGGAAGCTTGAATAACATTTTTTATGTTAAGAGGATTTATCATACTCTGAAATGCCATATCCCATGGGGTAGGGTAGGTTTGTCAGAAATAAATATGCATTCTTGCTAGCATTCCTACCTCCCACTCCCATAGCAGATGTTGCTTCTTTTTCTGGTAAGCTCAGACTCAGCTTCAGAATCCAGTTCTATACGTGCTCCAGGTGGCCATTATCAACTGATTGATGATGGCATTAAAATCCACACTTTGTGCATGTTGGTTCCAGGTTTCATAACTTCTTCTTTTTTTTTTTTTTTTTTGAGACGGAGTCTCGCTCTGTCGCCCAGGCTGGAGTGCAGTGGCCGGATCTCAGCTCACTGCAAGCTCCGCCTCCCGGGTTAACGCCATTCTCTTGCCTCAGCCTCCCAGTAGCTGGGACTACAGGCGCCCGCCACCTCGCCCGGCTAGTTTTTTTGTATTTTTTAGTAGAGACGGGGGTTTCATCGTGTTAGCCAGGATGGTCTCGATCTCCTGACCTCGTGATCCGCCCGTCTCGGCCTCCCAAAGTGCTGGGATTACATACAGGCTTGAGCCACCGCGCCCGGCCAGGTTTCATAACTTCTTAAGGCTCAAGCCCAGCACCTGAGATCTTAAAGATGTACCTATAAACTCAGACCCCAAAGTAAAATAGATAAATTTTTAAAGCACACAGATTTCTCTTTCCTTAAAAATTTAAAAACCACGTGGAATAATTTACAATAGAGGGAAGCAAATGTGGCATAGTTTTACTTTTTCTGTCCAACTTGTAACTATTAGTTCACTTGCCACTCAATCTGGGCTCAACTCACTGATATTTACTTGATAATTTTCAACAACTACAAAGTCAGCACATTGACCTGAAGTAGGAAGAAATGAAAGTAATATTGAGTGTTTTCTATTTGTCAGAGAGCTATGTTTTAAAACGTTTTATCTTTTTTTCCTCACAGCAACTTTTCTAGGGAGGAATAATACATCTCAATTTTACTGTTGAGGAAATTGAGACCCTCGAAGATTAACTTACTTGCTCAAGTCGTGCAGTCTTTAGCTGGCAGAGCCAAAATCCAAACAAATTTATAACTGCCTGGAAGGACCATGGTTGTTTTATGAATCTTTAAAGGTTTTATTTGTCCATTTGCTTGTACTTTGTATGTTTCCTAAATTGAGTTAGCAGATTCTGACTAAAGTAGATCTCTTGATTAGAACATCTGAATTGGTCCTACCAGTTCCTTCAGATCTTATCAGAAAGCAAGAAATTAAACTCTCCATTGTTGTAAAAAACAAAAACAAAAACAAAACAAAACATAATGCCAGGTAAAATAAAAATAATGCTCAACATAGGGCACTTTCTTTTCAAAGATTGTTTGACTATTTTTGCTTTATATAATTCTATTTAAAGCTTAGAACTATCATGTATGCAAAATTACCACCTAGGAGAATTGACACATTTACCATGTTGAGGTTTCTGATACGTAGTCATTCACAGTCTTCTATCTACTTAGGTCTTTACTGATTTCTCTTAGTGATATTTTATGTTTTTTTATGCAAAGGGTTTGTATATTTGTTGTTAAATTTATTTCTAAATATTTAAATATTTTAATGCTATTATAGTATATCTTTTACATTTTTATTTTCTAATTGTTTTTAATTGTTCAAAAATTAATGTTTTTATGTCAGCTGTGTATCCAGCATGCTTGCTGAGTTCACTTATTAATTTCAGATTGTAAATTCTATTTAGATTTTCTACATAGAGAATCGTATAATTTGTGAATTATGACATGGTTACTTCTTTTCAAACCCTTCTGTTTTTTTTTCTGGTACATGTCGTAACTTAGGACCTCTAGTACTTAAAAAATTTTATTATAACTTGACAATTTAGAATTATATATTTATAGGATACAAAGTGATATGATTTATGAACACAATGTGGAATAATTAAGATAACATACCAATTTCCTCAAATACTTATCTTTTTTTGTGATGAGAACATTTGAAAAGTGCTGTCCTAGCAATTTTGAAATTTACAATAAAACATGCTGTGCAATAGATCTCAGAAAAACTCACTTCTTCCTCCACCAAAACCTTATGCCCATTGACTAACATCTCCCCACCAACCTCAACCCTGTAATTACCATTCTACATTGCTTGTAATAGCCAATATTTTATATTCCACATCTAAGTGAAAACATGTAGCATTTGTCTTTTTGTGCCTGGCTTATTTCATCTGGAAAAATCTTCTTTAGTTCCATCCATGTTGTCACAAATGAAAGAGAATTTTCCATCTTTTTAAGAGTTTCAGGCTTTATCCATTTATCTGATGACGGGCACTTAGGTGGCTATTGTGAATAATGCTGTAATGAGCATGAGAGTGCAGACATCTCTTTGACATACTGATTTTAAATCTTTTCGTAGATACCCAGAAGTGGGATTGCTGGATCATATGGTAATTCTATTTTTAACTTTTTGCAGAACCTCCATACAGTTTTCCACAATGGCTGTCCTAATTTACATTCCCACTAATAGTGTACAGGGTTCCCATTTCTCCACATCCTCACCCAACACTTATTGTTCATATTTTTTATAACAGCCATTGTGACAGGTGTGAAGTGATATCTTATTATGGTTTTAATTTGCATTCCCTAATGATTAGTGACATTGATAATTTTTTTAATTTATCTATTGGCCATTTATATGTTTGCTTTTGAAAAATGTCTACTCAGATCTTATACCCATTTTTTAAATTGGATTGTCTTATTGCTATTGAGTTGAGTTCCTTATACATTTTGGATCTTAACACATTACCAGATGTATGGCTTGTAAATATTTTCTCCCAACCCATATGTTGTCTCTTCACACAGTTAATTGTTTCCTTTGCTGTGAAGAACCTTTTTAGTTTGATGTAATCCCATTTGTCTATTTTTGCTATTATTGTCTGAGCTTTTGGGGTCAAACAAAAAAAAAATCATTGCCAAGACTAATGTTGTGTAGTTTTTCCCCCTGTTTTCTTATGTTTCAAGACTTATGTTTAAGTCTTCAATCCATTTTGAGTTGATTTATTTTTGTAAATGGTATGAAATGTGTCCAATTTCGTTCTTTTGCTTGTGGATATCCAGTTTTCCCACTACCATTTCTTGAAGAGACTATCTTTTTCCATTGTATATTATTGGCAGCTTTGTTGAAAATCAATTTACTGTACATGCGTGGATTTTTCCTGGGCGCTCTGTTCTGTTCCATTGGGGGATATGTCTATTTTTATGCAAGAATCATGCTGTTTTAATTATTATAGTTTTGTGGCATAGTTTGAAATCAGGTAGTGTGATGATGCCAAGCTTTGTTCTTTTTGCTCGTGATTGCCTTGGTGTTTTTGTGGTTTCACTTAAATTTTAGAATTTTGTTTTATTTCTATGAAATAATGACATTGAGATTTTGATAGATTTTGCATTAAGTCTGTAGGTCATTTTGGGTAGTATGAACATTTTAAGGATATTAATTCTTCCAATCCATGAACACAAAGTTATCTTTCCATTAATTTGTGTCTTCAGATATTTTCATAAATATTTAATAGCTTTCAATGTACATGTCTTTCATCTCCTTGGTTAAATTTATTCCTAAGTATCTTGTGGTTTTTGTTGTTAGTATTCAGAAAAGCTACATCTTGATCTCATTTCCATGTTTAGAGAGAAAACTTTCTAATATTTCACCATTATTGTTCCCTGTAGACTTTATGTTGATACCCTTTGTTAGCTTAACAAAATTCACATTTTACTGTTTGTGAAGAGGTTTAAAATCCTTTTGGTCATAAATGGGTGTTAAATTTTATAAATGCCTTTCTAATATCTGTTAAATTGATCATATGAGTTTTTTTGTTGTTACCTTAATGTGATAAATTGCATTGGCTGATTTTTTTTTCATATCAAACCAAACCATTTGTAGAATAAACCATGCTTAGTTGTGATATACTATTATTTTTATTTGTTGTTAAGTTTGATGTCCTTTCTTTCCTTTTAAATTTTCACACTTGTGTTCTCAAAATACATGAACTTTGCCTTTCCTTTATTATAGTGTTCTTGCCAGATTTTTGTACAAGATTACCCTTATCTCATGCAATGAGTCAGGAAGTAGTTTTTTCTTTTTTGTTCCCTGAAGAGCTTCTGTAAGATTGATGTTATTATTTTTAAACATTTGGAAAATGTTACCAGTGAATTTTAGCCACCGTTAGTAGAGGTTTCATTGTAAAAAGGCTTTTTAAAAAAATTGCATATTAAACTTTCTAAATATATACAAGACAGTTTGGGGTTTCTATATCTTCTTGTGTAGGGTTTGCTAAATTGTAATAGTTAAGCAATTTGCCCATTTTCGTGTGAATTTTTATACTTAGTAGATAAAGTTGTTCAGAATATTTTATGGCCTTTTTAATATTTGCAGCATTTCTAGTAATGTCTTCTTTCTTATTCCTGATACTGGTAATTTGTATGTTCTCTTGCTTTCTTTTAAACAATAATACCGTACTAGTAATTTATCAATTATTAGTCTTTTCCAAAACACAACTTGTGGCTTTGCTAATTTTTTTCTGTTTACATTTATTTTCCATTTTATTAATTTCTGCTCTTATCATTATTTCCTTTCATTTAATTTCTTTGAGTAATAGTCACATTTCATTTCAGACTCCTTGAGATGGCTACTTAAATCAATGTTTTAAAGGCTTTTTCTCCTTGTACATTTGGTGCTATCTTTTTCTTGTAAGCAGAAGATCAACAAAGTAATATGACATGTTTTTCTCATCATTCAGTTCATAATATTTTCTAATTTTCATTATGGTTTCTCCTTTGACTGAATGATAATTAAGAGTGTGTTCCAGAAGTATTTTGAAGTATGTTTGCAGATGTATTTAGATTTGTAGAGTTCTTTTGTTATTAATTATAGTTTAATTTCATGATGGTCAGAAAAATACTTTAAATTGTTTCAACTATTTAAAATTATTATGACCTTTTCCCTGTGGTCCAGCACATTGTCAATAATGGTAAACTTTTAAAATGCAGTTGAAAAGAATGTGTATTCTGTTATTGTCAATGTAGTGTTTCCTATACGTTAATTAGGTCGTTTGTTAATCCCATTATTCAGACTGATTTTATCTTCACTGATTTTTTTTGTTCTATTGCTTTGTGAGAAAATTGTGTTAAAATTTTCTATTAAGTGTGTGTATTTGTCCATTTTTGCTTTTAGTGCTATGAAATTTTAGTATAGTACAATTCACTTCACATATTTTGAAATTTAAAATTGTTATATCTTTCTGGTATTTTGACCCTTTTGTCATTTTGACATGTCTTTTTTGACTCTAGAAATGTCTTTTGCTTCTGTATTTTTGAAGTGCTACAAGAACTTTTCTTTTTTTTTAAGTTAGTGTTTGTGTTGCATGTATTTCTGCCTTCTTTAGTTTTCAGCTTTTTTGTTCATATTTTAAAGTAACACACAATTGTTTTTAGTGTGGTCTGAAAGTCTCTGTCTTTTAATCAGAACATCTAGATCATTTACAATTGAGGTAATTACTGGTATTTTTGAGCATATGTCTACTGTCCAACACTTTGATTTCTATTTGTTCCACCTTTATATGTTCTTCTTTTTCACTCTTTTTAAACTTTGCTTTTATTACATATTATTTTTATTTCCATTCGCTCCACCTCATTATGCATTCTGTTACTACTTTCTTTTGCTTTGATTTTATTCTTTTTCTTTTTTTACATTAGAAGTTACAAGATGAATCCTTAACTTTGTTTAGAGTTTAATGTAAATGAATACTTTTACCACTTCCTAGACAATGCTAAAACCTCAGATCCTTCTATCACCATGTACCTGTACCGTCTTTTAAAATTACTTTCTTGGGGCTGGGCGTGGTGGCTCATGCCTGTAATCACAGCACTTTTGTAGGTCGAGCGGGGCGGATCACCTGAGGTCAGGAGTTTGAGACCAGCCTGGCCAACATGGTGAAACCCAGTCTCTACTAAAAATACAAAATTATCTGGGCTTGGTGGTGCACACCTGCAATCCCAATCACTCAGGAGGCAGAGGTAGGAGAATTGTATGAACCTGGAAAGCAGAGGTTGCAGTGATCCAAGATTATGCCACTGCACTCCAGCCTGGGTGACAGAGTGAGACTCTGTCTCAAAAACAAAAAAATTGTTAACTTGAATTTTAGTTGTATATGTACTTTAAATACCACCAAAATTATTACTATTTTGTATGATCAGTATTCATTAAGATTTATGCGCATTTTTACCTCTTCTGTTTGTCATTCTTTTCTATAATTTAACATTTTATACTGGATCAGGACCGTTTTCTATTATTATTCTGCTGAAAAAACTCCCTTCAGTATTTTTAAAGTACATTTATACTCTTATCTTGACAAATTCTCTATTTTTTTCTGTCAAGAAATGTCTTTATTTTGCCTTCCCTTTTAAAGGATATTATTGTGGCAGTTTATTCTCTTTCAGTACTGTAGAGAAATCATGCCACTATCCTGTGGCTTCCATCATTTCTATTGAAGAAAATATGTCTTTTATTCAGTGGCTGATTTGAATATTGACTATTTCTGGTGTTCAGTAGTTTTAGTTTGATGTTCCTAAGTACATTTTGTTGTTGTTGTTATATGATCTTATGTGTGAGATCATACTGATTCTTCAATCTGTAACTTGACATCTATTAGCAGTTTAGGAAAAATCACAGCCTGTGTCTCTTCATATATGCTTTTGCAGCATTCTCTCTCTTTCTCCCATCTAGATTCTAGTTCATGAGAATTAAAAGTTTGTATTATATTCCATATGTCATTTATGCTTGATTTTATATCAGTTTTAAATTTTATGCTTCAGTTTTTATATTTTCTACTGACCTATCTTCCAGATTGCAGAGTCTTTTCAGTTGAGTTCTATCTTCTGTTAAACTTATTAAATTGATTTTAAAAATTTTAGTTATTATATTTTTCTGCTCTGCAATTTCCATTTGAAACTCTTTATCATGTCATTTATTTTTTGAATACATTAATTATCACAGTTATCTTAAAGTCAATGACAAATAACTTCAATATTTGGGTCAACTGTGTATCTAGTTCTATTATCATTTTTTTTTTTCTCAGTCCTGCTTCTTGAATTTTAGAGGCTCTGGATGATTTTTTTTTTAATCCCACTGAGAAGATTCTTCCAACTTCTGCTGGTAGCAGAGGGACAGGTTATCTCAACTCAATGAGAACTTGAGCCAACTTAATATTTTTTTGCAATTTTTATATGAACTTCCTTTTTCTTCTTTGACTCCTAGGTTGAAGCCCTTCAAGACTCCAACTAAGAGCCTAAGGTATTTTCCAGGCACCTTTTCCTCAATAAGCCCTGAACTGCAATTTTTTTATCTCCAATACCCTGAGAATGTCAAAACCTCCATTGTAGTTTTTAGCTGTTTATTGGTTCTGGTTGATAGCCATATTAGTACGTTTTCATGCTGCTGATAAAGACATACTGAAACTGGTAACAAAAAGAGGTTTAGTTGGACTTAAAGTTTCACATGGCTGGGGAGGCCTCAGGATCATGGCAGGAGGTGAAAGGCACTTCTTACCTGGCAGCAGGAAGAGAAAAATGAAGAAGAAGCAAAAGCAGAAACCCCTAATAAACGCAGCAGATCTTTTGATACTTATTCACTGTCATGAGAATAGCATGGGACAGACCGGCTCCCATGATTCAATTAATTCCCTTGGGTCCCTCCCACAACATGTGGGAACTCTGGGAGATACTATTCAAGTTGAGATTTGGGTGGGGACAGAGCCAAACCATATCATTCTGCCCCTGGACCCTCCAAATCTCATATACTCACATTTCAAAGCCAATCATGCTTTCCTAACAGTCAAAAGTCTTAACTCATTTCAGCATTAACCCAAAAGTCCACAGTTCAAAGTCTTATCCAAGACAAAGAAAGTCCTTTCTGCCTACGAGCCTGTAAAATCAAAAGCAAGCTAGTTACTTCCTAGATACAATAAGGGTACAGGTTTTGGGTAAATACAGCCATTCTGAATGGGATTAATTGGCCAAAAGAAAGGAGTTACAAGGCCCATGCAAGTTCGAAATCCAGCCAGGCAGTCAAAATTTTAAAGCTCCAAAATAGTCTCCTTGACTCCAGATCTCACATCTGGGTCACACTGACCCAAGAGGTGGGTTCCCCATGGTCTTGGGCAGCTCCACCCCTGTGGCTTTGCAGGGTACAGCCTCCCTCATGGCTGCTTTCATGGGCTGGCCTTGAGTGTTGGTGGCTTTTCCAGGCACAAGGTGCAAGCTGTTGGTTGATCTACCATTCTGGGGTCTGGAGGATGGTGGCACTCTTCTCACAGCTCCATTAGATAGTGTCCCAGTAGGGACTCTGCATGGGGGCTTGACCCCACATTTCCTTACTGTACTGCCCTAGCAGAAGTTCTCCATGAATGAGGGCCCCACCCCTGTAGCAAACTTTTGCTTGGGCATCCAGGCATTTCCATACACCTTCTGAAATCTAGGCAGAGGTTCCCAAACCTCAATTCTTGACTTCTGTGCACCTACAGGCTCAATACCATGTGGAAGCTGCCAAGGCTTGGGGCTTTCACCCTCTGAAGCCACAGCCTGAGCTCTATGTTGGCCCCGTTCAGCCATGGCTGGAGCTGCTGGGACACAGAGCACCAAGTCTCTAGGCTGCACACAGCATGGAACCCTGGGCCTGGCCCATGAAACCACTTTTTCCTCCTGGGCCTCCAGCCCTGTGACGGGAGGGGTTGCTGTGAAGGTCTCTGACATGGCCTGGAGACATTTTCCCCATGGTCTTGTGGATTAATATTAGGTTCCTTGCTATTTACACAAACTTCTGCAGCTGGCTTGAATTTCTTCCCAAAAAATGAGTTTTTCTTTTCTGCTGCATTGTCAGGCTGCAAATTTTCTGAACTTTTATGCTCTGTTTCCCTTTTAAAATCAAATGCTTTTAACAGCACCCAAGTCACCTTTCGAATGCTTTGCTACTTAGAAATTTCTTCTTCCAGATACTCTAAGTTATCTCTTTCTTCAAAGTTCCACAGATCCCTAGGGCAGGGGCAAAATGCTGCCAGTCTCTGCTAAAACATAAGAAGAGTCACCTTTGCTCCAGTTCCCAACAAGTTCCTCATCTCTATCTGAGACCACCTGTGCCTGGACCTTATTATTCATATCACTATCAGCATTTTTGTCAAAGTCATTCAACACGTCTCTAGGAGGTTCCAAACTTTCTCACATTTTCCCGTGTTCTTCTGAGCCCTCCAAACGATTCCAGCCTCTGCCTGTTACCCAGTTCCAAAGTCGCTTCCACATTTTTAGGTATCTTTTCAGTACCACCCCACTCTACTGGTACCAATTTACTGTATTAGTCCATTTTCATGCTGCTGATAAGACATACCTGAGACTGGGAAGAAAAAGACCTTTAATTGGATTTACAGTTCCACATGGCTAGGGAGGCCTCAGAATCATGGCGGGGGTGAAAAGCACTTCTTACATAGTGGCAGCAAGAGAAAAATGAGGAAGAAGCAAAAGTGGAAACCCCTGATAAACCCAACAGATCTCGTGAGACTTATTCACTATCTTGAGAATAGCACAGGGAAGTCTGTCCCCTTGATTCAGTTACTTCCCCCGGTCCCTCCCATAACACGTGGGAGTTCTGGGAGATAGAATTCAAGTTGAGATTTGAGGGGAGACACAGCCAAACCTTATCAATAGCCTTTTGTACTATGTAGCCTAATCAGCATATACATTAAATGATAACTGGTGTTCAGCATTGGTTATACTTTTCTGTGTTTTCCTTCTTTCTGGTGGTGCTTGTTTCCTCACATCCTGACTGCCTTAGCAGCCCCAAATCTTAAATCCTTTGTCTGTATCTATATGAATTTACTTAAAACTCTGATAACTTTTTGCCACTTTTTGTTTTCTAAGTCAGATGCATGTTTCTGAGAATTGGCAAATGCTCTGAGAGTAAAAGTGGCATGAAGAAAATTGTGTTTGTATCAATTTGCTTCTCCTGTTTCTGCAATGTAGACCCTCAAGTCCTGGTTGATTCATTATCTTTCTGATTGTTTCAAATAGAGTTTCTTTTTGTATTTTGTCCAGTTTTTCTAATTGTTCTTAATGGAAGCATTGGTCTCCTGCAAGCCACTCTATCAAACAAAAAGCAGATGTCTGTGTAGTTCCTTTTTATTTTCTATACATGCTTGTTAACCATTGAGTTGTGAAGATTTATTTGTTGCTTAACACTCTGGACCTTAGAACTCCTAAATGTTCTTCTGGGAGTAAGAACCAACAATCCTACATGGAATTAACTCTATAATGGCAGATTTTCCTGTCTAAGAGTGCCCTTATGGAGGCAAGAAGAGGCAAAAGGAAGGCAAATGTTGCCTCATGATATAGGCAAAAAGGGGAAAGTTTGCTTTTGCAACGTCCTGTCTTTACCTTCTATGCTGCTGTTTCCCAAACTAAGTAACCCAGTGTCATCTTCTCCAAATTTGCCTTCCAGGACATGACCCTAGTTTTGCTTCTGAGAATGTGTGTTAACATTTTGATTTATATAGAGTGTCTTCCAAAATATACCATTTACATGAGTTACAGTGTGAAGGAGGACTCCTGCAGTTAGGCAATGGGGGCAAAATGCCTTGCTTAGATCATCCACTAGCACAGTGTTCCATGCTCCATACTATGCTCCTTTAGGTAGCTCTTTCCTTTTTCTTCCCATGTTCCTGTCATTTGCTTCTTGTTTGCAGATCACTCAGAGTTTACATTCTATAGCTAAAATATAATGTAAACTTAATAGTTTAGTGTTTTGCTCTTCTCAATTTACTTTTCATTTTTAGAGTTCCACTGATTATTAAAAAGTTTCCAAGTAATGACTGTCACATTTTCAGAATGTTTTCTGCACACTTATGGGAAAAAATAGAGGAGTTAGTTTGAATTTGGATGGTGAATATGTAATCATATTGGTGATCAATCACATCACATATGTCTAAGAATTAGCAAGAAGATGGGTAAATTACGTGTTTCATAGTTCAGCAAATTTTATTTATTTCTCTTAGGTTCTTAAATGGTCCAAGCCCCATATTCAGTTGTATTTGAATTTGGGAATTTTCAAGTATGTATGATAATATTTAGATTAAGTCTTATTTGTATTGTATTGGGCATAATAAAATATCTTTATTTTTAATATTTTGCAGCACATTTTTCAATGTTTGTGATATATTAAATTATTCCAGTCAAATTTTGAACCACTTCTCCTTCTATATCCCAGTACTTAATTATTCAGTGTCAGAAATTCAATTTAATTACTGTACAAGGTAAAATTGAATTGCATACCTCATGAAGAGCCTATTATGAATGTCTTATTGCATTGAAAAAAAAATGAATAACCTTGTAATAAATTTTGATGGCTTCCATGAAGAACCGTTTAGAATGAATACAAAAAAACAGTTGCATACCACATGCATACTTTATCTGGCTCTTTATACGAATGACAAAGAAGAGAAAGCAGTGTCATCAGAAGGATATAGGCACATGTCTTCTGGTTAATTTGGAAATATTATGGGCCTTAATGTGCTAACATGGGAAGGTGTTGAATATCAGGAGAAAGAGTGCTGAGGTCTACCCCACTTTTCAGAAGGCCAGTTTTCTGCAGAAATGGAATGGGGAGATATACCCTTTGTTGCATACTCTTTTATAAAAATGTTTTAAATGATAAAATAATAGATTCAGAATATTACTTATCAGATGATGAATGTGGCACGTGATTTATTACATATAACATAAAGAATTATCATAGCACAGTAAATTGTTGAAAGGTGAAGTATAATGAAGGTCAAGAAATAGAGCTTTGCCTGCCACTCCAGAAGCTTTCCACATTGCCTATCCCTTATTTCATTTATAAAGGTAACTATTATCAGATTTTTATGATAATAATTTTCTTACATTCCTTTAAATATTTTTCACTCAAGCCTATATCTCTGAACACTGTAATTTAATTTGCCTATTTAGTAAAAGTATTTTAGAAGTCTTTCTTAATATAAATGTTTCCTCACATCTCTTTTTGTGCTCTTGCTCTTTATTTACAGAATTACCCAGATTCTTTGACCTGTAGAGATCTGAATTTTGCTAATTACATTGATGGATCCTTTTTGTGGGAGTGTTAATTACTTCCTTGGGAGCTGTTAGGCAATTTGCAAGTGCTGTGAACCTTGAGCTAATAGGAGAGGCCATTCATCATTCACTGGTATCTGCACATGTCCTTTCCACGCTGATGAACACCTTTTTGCACCATCATGAAAAACGAGCTTGTGTGTTTCAGATGGGGAGCTTGTGCAAAGCTTTTCGGTAATGCTGTTGCGAGGTAATCATAAATAAATATGCTCAATACAGTTTTTGGGTTAAAAGATGAAGATATGTATGCTTAATATACACAGGCTTGATTTTCTGACTCTCTAACTGATTGTCTCACTGTATTAGCTAGGGATAAAAGAGGAGGTAGACCAACAGAGTGAATTAATGTCTCTTAGCACAGCATTTTCCCAAAATGTGTGTTGGAGAACACTAATGGCCCTTGTATGTTAATGCATCGTCCTTCCAAAGAACACTTCTGCATTTAAATAAGTTGAGAAAATGCTAAGCCAGAGTGCTCAGGAGCATATTAAAAATTACTGAAAAGTCTTACATTAAATAAAATTTTTAAATTTTGGTTATTTTTCCCAAATCTCTTTGACCAGAGAAGGTTTTTGTTGTTGCTATTGTTGTTGTTTCCACTGATTATTTGACACTACCTTGTAATACCTGTTTACCGTGTATACAACTGGAAAATTCTGATCAGGATTGCACTGAATCTGTGATAAAGTGGAGAAGTATAACCATTTGAACAATATTAAGTCTTCTGGTCCATGAGTATGGGATGTCTTTCTATTTATTTAGATCTTCTTTAATTTATTGCAACAAAAGTTTATACTTTTTAGAGTATAAATTTTGTACTTCTTTAATTAAATTTATGCCTACATATTCAATTCTTTTTGATGCTATTGTAAACAGAATTTTCCTAATTTTTTTGATTATAAATAATTAATGTATAAAATTATAGTAGACATTTTTATGTTAATCTTTTGTACTGCAACCTAGTTGAACTTGTTTATTAGCTGTAATAATTCTTAGAAGATTATTTAGGATTTTTTATATACAAGAGCACGTCATCTGCTTATAGAATATTATTTCTTCCTTTCCAACCTGGATGCCATTCATTTTACTTTCTTGCCTATTTGCCCTGACTTTGGTACAATGTAGAGTAGAAGTGGTAAAAGTTGACATCCTTGTCTTATTTCTGATCATAGAGGAAGAACATTCAGTCTTCACTATTAAGTATAATATTAGTTGGGATAAGTCCAATATGGTCATGGTATATAGCCTTTTTATATGTTTCTGCATTTGGTTGCTAGATTTTTGTGGAGGAGTTTTGCCCCTATATTCTTAAGAGATATTGGCTTGTAGTTTTGTTTTCTTGTCATGTCTTTGTCTGGTTTGGGTCATTAGAGGACCAAGGAATGAGTTCAGAAGTATTTGCTCCGTTTTAATTTTTTTGTGAATAATTAGTATTCTTTAACTGTTTGGCAGAGTTCACCAGTGAGGTCACCTGGGCTTGGGCTTTCCTTTGTGGATAGTTTTTTGTTTGCTAGTATAATTTTTTTTATTTATTGTAGAACCATTCGGATGATCTGTTTTCTCTTGAGTCAATTTTGGTAGTTTTTGTCTTTTTAGGAATTTTTCCATTTCATCTAATTTATGAGCAAACATTGTTCATAGCATTCATTTATAGTCATTTTTATATCTGAAAGGTTGGTCATGATGTCCTTTATTATCTTCCTGATTTTAGTAATTTAAGCCTTCTCTCTTGGTCAGTCTAGCTAATGATTTATTAGTTTGGCTGATCTTTTCAAATAAGCAATTCTTGGTTTTGCTAAAATTTTCTATTTTTTTTCAATTGCTATATAATAGGTTGGGAATTTTAAAAAATTGCTATTTCTTTTATCTATGTATAATCTTTATTATTCTTTTATCTATGTATAATCTTTATTATTCTGCCATTTGAGGTATAGTTTGCACCCCAATGGCCAGCGTCTTAAGGTGGCATGATATGCTATTGATTTGAAATCTTTATTATTTTTTAATAATAAATACATTTGCAACTGAAAATTATAGACATTTGCAACTGAAAATTTATCTCTGAGCACTGTTTTAGAGCTGCATCCCATAAATTTTGGTATTCTGTGTTATCATTTTCAGTCATCTCAAAGTATTATCTAATTCCCTTGTGATTTCTTCTCTAACCCATTATTTAAGAGTGTGTAGTTTAATTCTTATGCATTTCTACTGTTGTTCTCTAATTTTATTCCATTGTGGTTGGATAATATTATTGAGATTTGTTTTAAGGGTTAGCATGTGATCTACTTTGGGTAATGTTCCATGTGCACTTGAAAAGAATGTATATTCTGTTGTTACTGAGTGGAGTGGTCTATTGATGTCTGTTAGGTTCAGTTGTTTTATAGTGTTGTTGAAGTGTTCATTTCCTTGTTTATCTTCTGTGATTTTTTCCTACACATTATTTAAAGTGAGATATTGAAGTCTCCAACTAGAAATGTTGAATTGCTTCTTTCTCTCTGCATTTCTGTAAGTTTTTGCTTCATGTAGTTTGGTGTTCAGTTATTAGGTACATATCTATTTATAGTTGTTGTATCTTCCTGATGGACTTACTCTTTATCATTATGATATATCTCTTTGTATCTAGTCACTTTTTTTTAAGTCTATTTCATCTAATATTAGTATAGTCACTCTAACTTTGTTATGGTTTCTGTTTGCGTGATATATCTATTTCCATCCTTTTAATCTGTTTGTATCTTTGAATTCATAGTGTGCATCTTTTCTAGGAGTTCTGTCAGGGTGGTGGGGGAAATAATAAGAGAAAATTAAAGGAAAAAGGCAAACCTTCTTGGAAGACTGAAAGGTTTTGCAAAAGCTTTAAGAAAGGGTTATGGCTGAAGACAGCCTGATCCTCTCACCTTGAGCTAATAGTGAAAAGCAAATAACAAGGGAAGGTAGAGGAGTTTATCTAAATGACTTGTTTACTCATGTTGTCCTAAGACCAACCTCTGATCATTCACGTGCAGGACTGCTCTCTCCAGGGAGGGCAGCCATGTTAATTATCCACAAATGTGTTGACTCAAAGCCTTTGTCATTAAATCTGTGCTAAATAAATGCCCATAGAACTAGCTGGTCAGGGCTGTGGCTGCTGACTCTTTACAGCACCCTCCTCAGTGTTTGTGGGTGGCCCGATCCCCTAGCCCACTTGTTCACTGGATAACTGTTCTGAGTGCGTTTGTTCATCTGTCATTTGGCCAGGGTCTGCGGGTTGGACCCAGCAATCTTTGACACAGCACATAGTTGGATCTTGCTATTTTTAATACAGTTAACAATCTTTGCTTTCTGATTGGATTGTTTAACCTATGCACATGAATGTTCTTATCGATAAAGTTGGGTTTGTGTTTGTAGTTATACTTTTTGTTTTCTATATAGCTCATGTCTTTTTTGTTTCTTTATTTCTCCTTTACTGCTTTCCATGAATATTTTAAAATGTAACATTTTAATTTCTTTAGTAATTTTCCATAATTCTTTTTTCTTTTACTGAGACGGAGTAGCTCTCTTCTGCCTAGGCTGGAGTGCAGTGGTACAATCTCAGCTCACTGCAACCTCTGCCTCCCCCTGGTTCAAGCAATTTTCCTGCCTCAGCCTCTTGAGTAACTGGGACTACAGGCCTGTGCCACCATGCCTGGCTAATTTTTTATTTCTAGTAGAGAGGAGGGTGTCACCATGTTGGCCAGGCTGGTTTTGAACTCCTGATCTCAAGTGATCTGCCTGCCTTGGCCTTCCAAAGTGCTGGAATTACAGATGTGAGTTACCATGCCCAGCCAATTCTCTTCAAAATATTTTTTAATTTTTTTCTCATTTGTTGCTGTAGGGCTTACCATATATATCTTAACTTGCCAGAATTGACTTCAGATTTACATTAATTTAATTCCAGTGTGATATAGAAATATTAATTCTATGTGCTTCTATTTTATTTCCCCCCTTCTGTGCTATCATTGTCATAAATACTGCATCTATGTTTCAAACCCAACAATACATTGTTACAATTTTTGCTTTGTTTTTTTTTTTTTTTTTTTTTTTTTTTTTGAGACAGAGTCTCGCTCTGTCACCCAGGCTGGAGTGCAGTGGCACGAGGCTCACTGCAAGCTCCGCCTCCCGTGTTCATGCCATTCTCCTGCCTCAGCCTCTCCAGTAGCTGGGACTACAGGTGCGCTTTGAGGAAGCTGAAAGAAGATAGGAAAGCAAGTATGTATTTTTGAAATTTGTTGTATTAATTATCATATTTACCTATTTTGGTTTTCTTCATTTGTTCCTGTGGTTTTAAGTTACTATCTGGTATCATTTCCTTAGTCCAATTAAGCTTTTGTCCTATCTTCTTTTTGTTGTTATTGGCAAACATATAATATTTCTACACATTTTAGGCCCAACAATACAATTATATACATGTTGTTGAATAAAATTGCTTTTAAAATCAGGAGATGAAAGAAGAAGAAATATGCATTTATTCTGTCTTTGCAGCTATGTAGTTACATTTACTTTTTTTTTTTTCTGTGTGTTTGACTTACTCTTTGGGGGTAATTTGCTTTCAGCTTGAAAACTTCCTTTAGTGTTTATTGTAAGGCAGGACAACACAACGTCTTGTGTCTGCTGACAACACAAATTCTCTGTTTCTGTTGTTCTAGAATGTCTTTTTATTTTGCCTTATGTTTGAAATGTACCTTTACTGGATTTATGATTCTTGGTTGATAGTTTTTTTTTCTTTGAACACTTTAAATGTTACTCTCAGAAAAATGTTCATTTCTGTGATACGTCAGCTACTAATTTTATTGGAGTCCCATTGTAAGTGATAAATTGTTTTTTTCTGTTGATGCTTTCAAGATTTTCTTCTTTGGCTTTCTACATTTTACTATGAATTTTCTGTGTGTTGATCTCTTTGTGTTCATTTTACTTGAATTTCATTGAACTTTTTGAATATGTAAATTAATGCTTTTCATTATATTTGGGACATTTCTAGCCAATACTACTTCAAATATTTTTTTCTTTTTTCTCTCTCTTCTCTCCTATGATACTCAGTTATGTATACATTGATGAGTTCAATGGTAAGCATTTTTCTTAGGCTCTGTTTATTTTTCTTCACTTTCTTTCCTCTCTGTTTTTCGGATTACATAATCTTTACTAATCTATCTTGAAGTTTCCTAATTTTTCTTCTACCAGTTCAAGTTTACTGTTGAGTCCCTCTAGTGAATTTCTCATTTTTGTTATTGTATTTTTCATTGCCAGAATTTCCATTTGGTTCTTTTTATAATTTCTGTCTCTATATTGATATTCTCTATTTGGTCAGGCATTGTCTTCGTATATTTCTTTACTTTTTAAATCTTGACTTCCTTTAGGTCTTTGAACACATTTATAATGGCTACTTTGAAGTCTTTGTCAATTAAATCTGTCATTGCCTTGCTCTCATAGACAGTTTCCATTGCTTGCTATTTTTCCCTGTGTAGTGGTCACATCTTCCTGTTTCTTTGCATGTATCATAATTTTTGTTGAAAATTGAACATTTTTGATAATATATTGTAGCAACTCTGGTTGGTTGCTACTGGTCCACCTCTTTCTTCTATGAAGGTTGTTACTGTCATTTACTTGTTTATTTGTTTAGTGACTGGTTGGATTATTTGAGTCTATTTCCCCTCTGCAAGATGAAGCCTCTGATCTTGCTCCTCCTAGGGTGTAGCCTTGGGCATGTCACAGTGTTATGGTAGGGCTCTCTTTGACCGCCTCTTCTGATCATATTCACCTGTTAAGCCCCACTAATTACTGGTTGATTGCTCTGTTGTCTTTAACAATGTCCTGGAATATAAATTACTCCATAGACTGGTCTAGTTATATTCTGGCTCCTTTTCAGGGATAGTGTTGGAAGCCCCTTCTAACTCCAGGAAAGCTTTTCTTAGCTTTCCCTTTTTTGGGGTCCCTAAGTAAATTAGCTGGCCTATAGGTTAGTTTCTATCTATAATGAAGCCTGTTCTTCATTGCTTTCTACCAAAACCACTGTTTTTGATAGCACCCTTAGGATTGAACTTGTTCATATTCTATAATAAAGTCAGTTCCTTTGTGGAGAGCTTCAGAGCTCTCTAGTTTATGGCCTTCTTCTCCCCCTGGCCAAAATCTCTGGGCCATGACTCTGGATCTGGAGTTGGGGGCAATGGCATGCTTTTCTCTGAGCAACACTCCTGGTTTAGTCACTGGGCACTAGATGGTAATTTGTTACACAGCAATAACAAAACAAATACAACTCCTCTTTTAAATGTTTACTTGGGACATCAAAATATATAGCCAGGCTTTTAAGGAAAAACATTACAATGACTTAGATCATTTTGGAAAATATTTGACCTATATGATTATTTCTTTTGCTTATGTTTATTCCATCATTCCAAAGATATGAGAAGAACCATGGTTGTCAAGACTGTGTTTCCTTATTGCTTAGTTTTGCAGTGTTTTGCCTGTGGCTATTTACTAGAAGCTTTCAAAATCCTCTAGTAATATTTTCTATTTATTAAATAATGGCATTAGAAAGGGGTAACTGTATGCCAAATTGGTTCTTATTTTATCGAAGACTGACATCTTTATTCCCACAGTTATATATTGCACGGTTTCACCTTTTTCCACTCACCTAATAAGTCCTGACCTATAATCACTGATATTAGAGGAAACAAAAATAAAAATGTCTTTCTAAATAGAATTTAAGGCAGTTCTAAGGTGGATATTGGAAAGCTTGGATGTGGATACAAATTCTTAGTACTGACAAAGAAAAAAGAAAGATTATGTGCTTTGCAAAAAAAAACATTCAAAACATTTTGGCTCCACATCCTTTTGCTTTTATATTTAATCTGTGCTCTTCTGTTGGCAGATTAACGAGTGCTTTATAACATTGTATTTTTAATATAAAGAAATGTTCACTTTGGTTTTAATTCATTTTGTGTATTAAAGGAAAACAATTTTTCATTGATGAATAAAGGAGTTCAAAGGAATCAAATTTGTTTTGCTGTAACGTCCTCTTCTCTTCAAACCCGTGAACTTCTGAAGATACAAGGTCAAACAAATTACTACAATTGGCAAAAATAGTGTGTTTAGATTAGTCAGGATGAATATATTTTATTTTGGAAATTTACAATAATGCTGTGAAGAAGAAGAGTCTTCTCCATCTGTTATATAGTTTCTCATGAGAAAAGCTAGCAAGTGGAGTGGCCAGGCATTTATAGTTCATATGTGGATGTCTGCTCATCCTTCTTTCCTATTTAATTTTTTTGCCAAGTAGTAAAAGTGACAAAAAAATCTTCCAAAATCTAGAGTGTCCTAATGTGTGGTGCAATATGATGACAGCTGTTCAGAAGACTTTTTGAGAGGTAGAAAAAAATGCTTAAAAATGGTGCCAGATTGTCAGCACAAGGATTTGAGTCAACTGATTGAATGCTAAGCAATATCCTGTTTGAGAGTTTGTTCCTTAAAGCTGCAATGATTGTTTGAGCTGTAGTTACATGTATGAAAACATGTGAAGACACTTAGAAAGCATGTTTCACATTCTGTCATTGCTAGGATCTTGAAATAAGTTGCTGGCCTAAGTACATGTAATTCTCTCATTAGAAAAATGGCAAACCAAGTGATCCTGTGACACAGCCTTTCTCTCCAAAGAAGAAAAAAGATACAGCAGTTATTAAAGCATGGCATCTGGTAATACATTATATTTTAGTCAGAAATTAAGCTGCACTAAAGAGATCTAATGGGGCAGAACAAAATCTTTAAATAACAAGTCCTCTTTTGTTATTATAGAGCTTTTAACATCCCACTCTGTCTTCTTCCCAGTTTGTAGTACATTAGTGGAGACAAAGAACTATGCCTCTGTAGTGATCTATGAAGTAAATAGGTCAGTTAGTCTAGACTAAATTCAATACTATTTGCAACAGGTAAAGTTCTTTGCCAATCTGTCCATGTGACCACGGATTTCCCTGTACTCCTTCAGCTGGGAGGAATTATTATTAGTGCAATAGCACAGAGCACATCAAGCCATTTGGAAATCAATAGTATTGTAATATGGGCCCAAAATAAAATTAGGTAGATGAATCTCAATTTTCAACTTTATTGAGGTATAATTGACAAATAAGATTTATGTATATTTAAGGGCGACAACTTAAAGTTTTGATATATATACACATTGAGAAATAATCACTACAATCAAGCTAACTCATATAGTTCTTTCTTTCTTTCCTTTTTGTGGTGAGAACATTTAAGATCTACCCTCTCAGCAAATTTCAAGTATACAATACATTATTGTTAACTGTAGATACCATACTGTATGTTGGATCTGCAGAACTTATCCATGGAAACTATACACTTTGACCAACATTTTCTTAGATAAAACTGAATACTTAAATTTTAACGTTTGTTACACTCAATGATGAAATTAGAGAGAGAATGATGCCAGTCAATTTAGAAAGACAAAGTTCACAAAATTCTTCATTTACATTATAATTCTTCATATTTATGGGGCACAGTCTGATGTTCTGATACATATATATATATTATATAATGATAAAATCAGAGTATTTAGTATCCATCACCTTATGCATTTATTGTTTCTTTGTGGTGAGGGCATTCAAAAGCCTCTCTTCTAACTGTGTTTGCATTTGTCTAATTGCCATTTTGTTATTGATATGTAAGTTAATTATGTGTGACCAGAGAATCTGTTCTATGTTTTACCATTTTTTTGATGTGTTTTGAGACTTGCATTATGGCCTAGAAAACAAAAAGAATTTTTATTATTGTGTTGAGAATGCTTGAAAAGGTTTATTCTCTAATTGGTCTTTACAACATTTTATATTTGTCCATTACATTAGATTTGTTAATTCTGTAATGTAAAGATTTTTGTATCTTTAATTATTTTGTTTGCTCTAGCTGTCACTTTTTTACCTTTGACCAAGGTGGCCTCCAAGTTCCCCTCAGCTTGAGTAAACTTTACAGGCCTCTTCCTTGATTCTGGGCCCTTAATTTCCCTTTTCCTGGAGCATTTACTTTAAAAATCTTTTAAGTTCTTTATCAGGCCCTTTTGAGGTATAATTTTTTTAAAAAAGCTTCTTGCCAATTTACAAACCAGTAATGTCTTTCTTAAGAACCTGGAAGGCATCCCTATGAAATGTAGCCATGGAAACAGAGTGTCCCTATCTCCCAGTCTCCGTAGGAGGGCAGGAACCTTACTTCTTTGGGCATCTTCCTCTAAGCTATAAAACTACCTCCTGTTTTCAAGATATTTACTTATCCTTTGTGGTCCTAATGTTTTAGACATGTGATTTTTAAACAGCAAGCATGTATTTGGATATTTTATAAGCAATCTGATCCAACAGTCTTTGCATGTTAGAAGGACAGGTATTCCCTTTTATTCATGATTATTGATATATTTTGTATTATTTCTAAATTGCATGTTTCACATTTTTATTATTTTTTGTTGCTGTTTCATCCAGTGACTAGGTTGAGACAGGAAATTTTTCTTGCTCTTCACCTCTCAGGATAAAATTTATTTTTCATTCAACATTATACAGAGGGTATAGCTCTTTTGGAGTCCCAGAGTCATCCGATGGACACTCCTTATAAACCCAAGTTCAACAGACCTTTGCGGTTATCCTCTATTCCTAAGGTTCTAGCTGATAACCAAACAGAATCTGAATCTCTAAGAATTTTACTACAGGAAAATGCTTAATTTTTAATTTTTTCCATATTTTTAAGAATAGATTTTAAACATGTTAGATTTTTCCCTTGAGCACTTTAGCTTTATTTCAGATGATCTGACTACATGGTGCGTAATCATTATTTTCTAAATATTCTGAAACTTACATTTGCATTTCCTTTTTGACACAACGGTGTGTTGGGAAAAACTCTTTCAAACTGTGTTTTTCCTTTACTGTCATACCACCACAATGATCAACACAGAAGACTTCTGTGACTAAATGTGTGTGGGTTTTTCCCCACCACCAAGTAGTGAACACCAGCTGGATGTCCTGTAATTCAATTTCAACAGTCTCTACTTGGAAACAGTGTCAGATCCCACAGGTGGAGGGCTCAGTCCCCAAGATTGCTCCCTCCTTCCCTTCAGGCACAAGTCCAGGCCTCTGCAACTTCTGACTGACTAGCTTTAAGTTGGGGTTCCCATGACCCCCTCTTTTTGGTTCAATTGATTTGTTGAAGTGGCTCACAGAACCCAGAGAAACACTTACATTTACTTGTTTACTAAGAAGGACATTGCAAAGGATACAGATGAAGCGATGCATATGGTGAGGTATAGGGGAAGCTTCCATTTCCTCCCTGGGCACACCACCCTCCAGGAATCTCCATGTGTTCAGCTATCTGGAAGCTTCTGGAACACAGTCCCCTTGGGTTTTTATGGAAGCTTCAAGATTCCATCATTTCTTCCTTTAGTGTATAGGGTGGGACCTTCTCTGGAAAGGATCCCAAGACCCACAGTCAGAAAGGTGAGGAAAGATTAGAGTCCTGCCTTGGGGCAGGTGAAAGGAAGGCAGGAGATTCTGTTTCCTGAGGCCTAACACATTCAACATTATAATAAAAGATTGCAACTAGGACTATAGGAGTTATGAGCCAGGAACTGTGGATGAAAAGCAATCTATCTATATATCATAATACCACAAAGAGTAACTAAAGAGAAAGTTTAAAAAATTCTACATGGATGGGTTTTGGAGTTTTTATGTTTTATTTTATTTTTAGTTTCATTTTCTTATGGTTGGCTTCTACTAGGTTTCCACTGTGTCCACCTATTAAACTCAAACTTTAATGTGTATCTGAGTTACCCAGATATCTTGTAAAAATTCAGGCTACACCTTAAGTAACGAAGTCCCATTTCATTATTTCAGTAGTTTTTGGAGTAAATACTGACTTCATCTTTGCCTGCTTCTTGCTAAGTAGTCCCAGCTTACATTCAATATAAGAATGTTGAACCGTTTGGTATTTTAAAATGCACTATATCTCATTTATTCCTCCCAGCGTCATCCTTAGTTGATTTAGAAAGTTGTTTTCCTTGCTGAGAAAAGTGAGCCCCAGGGCACACCCCAGATATTTCTCCATCTTGGTTTCTTTGTCACCCATCTTGGTATCAGCTGTTTCCCAAAGGGGCTGGGGAGTGTGCAGGGCTAGGTAACAGCTTCCATTTAGGTAGTTAGCCCTAGAATACTTTTTCTCTGAGTCTACTCTCCTTCCTCAGGGACCTACTTTGCTTGCCTTTGGTGTTTTTTCTTTCAGATTGAGGTGAAATTATGCTTGGCCTCCCTTGAATTCCACTATGTGACAGTTTTTCTTGACATTTGGGTATCTCTCTTCAGCTGACTGACTGTCATTGGTGAAGCTCAATTTTTTTTTTATTACAGCTCCTTCCAGCAGGTTCCTAATGTATATTAACATAATAAAAGCTTTAGGACATCTTTAGTAACAAAATCTGTTTTGCTGTGTTTAAACCTGTGTTTAACAAACTTACCAAGTCGTAAAATCCTTAGTTTTGGCAAAACCATTCTTTTTCACTTTGCCAATGATTTTGAATTTTAAATACAGATACAAACATACATTTATTTAAATTTGTGCTAAACACCAAGCATTATGCTAAATACTTTAAAGCAAGGGTGTCCAATCTTTTGAATTCCCTGGGGCATTCTGGAAGAAGAATTATCTTGGGCCACACATAAAATACACTAACACTAATGATAGCTAATGAGCTAAAAAAATTGCAAAAATACCTCATGTTTTCAGAAAATTTAGCAGTTTGTGTTGGGCCACATTCAAAGCTGTTCTAGGCCCCATGTGAACAAGTTTGCTTTAAAGACATTTTCTCATTTTATACTCACAAGCACCCTATGAGTTCCATTTGATAGGTAGAAATTGAATGGAGGCTTAGTAGTTTCCCTAACAACATTTAGTGAATTCAAGACAGAGCTCAAATTCATATTAGGGTGCCTGGCTCAAAAGCAGGTTATGTATCTTTTGGGAATGCCTTATTGCTTTTCAGGTATTCAACACTGCTCCTTTCCTTAGGACAGGACTAGTCAGCTAATTCTAACTTTGCGTGCTTTAAATAAAAGGACATGTGTAGGATTACAGTTGGTAAGGGTTATAGGGACACTGCCAAACAATTGAGCAAACTTTACCAATAAATTGAATGCCCAGAAGGGTGTGTTTGTCACTAGTAAATGTGGCTCAGTCCCAGAGAAACATCATTCTCAGAAGAGATTTTAATGAATTTTACAGGTGTTTCTCTGCTTGCTGTGGCTCTTCCTCCAGGGCAGCTTTGCAAAGCTGATGAATAAGAGGTGACACGCCAGGGGATTTCTGACTGGCACACAGTATGTGAAAATATGGAGAAGAGCTCTGCTCTTAGCCGGTAAAGTCAAATCTAATCTCCAAAACTAAATGAGAATTATAATGACAATAAAAGACCCAGAATACCACTTTATAATATATCTCATTGTATTTATAATTCTTGGCAACAACAAGATGAAAAATCTTGAAATCAAATTAGGGCAATCTACATGACAAAATATTAACAAGAGACCGTGGAGGCAGGAAATTGTTGATGATTTTCATTATCTGTAATGATGCTGTGAACTTTATTTGTCTTCACCTTGAAGCTTTGGAGAAAATCTGACTCTGCTTGGCAGCTTTAGCTTCTTTTACTGAAGCATCCTGCTATTTAAATAAGCATGAAGCTCTTGAAGTTATTTTGGAATGATTTCCTTTCACAGATGCTTGGGGTTTTCCGTTCTGAAAACACACTCATTTAGAAAACCTAGAGGCTCTAGGTGTTATTACTTTGCCGCATTTAAGATTACAAGTTTCCAAGGAACTTTGATATGGTTTCGCTCTGTGTCCCCACCCAAATTTCATCTCGAAGTGTAATCCCAACATGTCAAGGGAGGGACCTATGATCCCCACGTATTGAGGGAGGGAGGTGATTAAATAATGGAGGCAGTTTCCCCCATGCTGTTCTCATGATAGTGAGTTCTGACAAGATCTCATGATTTTGAAGCAGTTTCATTGTCTGGGGTGACACCAGAGGTTCCTGGTCTCATGGCCACGGAGATCAAGGACGTGGACACACACAAATAGTGAGGTTTAGAGTAGAATTTTAATAGGCGAAAGAAAGAGAATAACTCTCTGCTACAGAGAGGGGTCCTGGAAAAATGGGTTGCCAATGCACAGTGAAACAGAAGAGTTTTTATAGATGAGCCAGTGGGGAAGCAGTATCTGATCTACATAGGGTGTAAAAAACTGGTTAGGATCAGGCGTGCCATCTGCATAGGGTGTGAATCTTTCTGGCAGCCCCCACCCCAATCTTTTATTATCCTCTGACTGAGCTACTCCATATTGCCTATTTCTTTCTTACTGTGTGTGTTAACAAAAAAAGGGAAGGTGGAGCCCCCATCATGGACACTCCTGGCCCCAGGTAGCCCTTTCTATTGGTGTAGCTGCTGGCATCCCCCCATCCAAGCTTCCAGCTTCTTCAACTATGTTTGCAGCTTGATCTTTCAGGCTTCTCTTTATTTGAAAAGAAGTAATTTCTTAGACTGCTTTTTGCTAGAAAGGAAGTTCTGCCAAGGAGTCGTTTGCCCTCACTATCTGCCTAAATAATTTCTTTCTCCCTCCTGTATCAGTTTTATAAGCATCTGGCATTTCCCCTGCTTGCACTTTTCTCTCTCCTGCCGTCTTGTGAAGAAGGTGCCTACTTCCCCTTCTGCCATGGTTTTAAGTTTCCTGAGGCCTCCTCAGCCATGTGGAACTGTGAGTCAATTACAACCCTTTCCTTTATGAATAAACCAGTCTCAGGTATTTCTTTATAGCAGTGTGAGAATGGACTAACAGGCTTGAATGAAACGAGGAGCATTTGGTTTCAAATATCAGTTCTTCCATTCTAATGTAACCTTGGACAGTTAACTTTGTTCCAGTTTCCTCACCGTGATAATGAATCATAGCACCTATCTTATCAGGTTGTGACAAGATTTGAAGGAAACTACATTAACTCTCCAGCCACAATAGGCATTTCATGATTAGTAGCTAGCCTCTTATAACAATTCTTATGAAAATCTGCTGAAGGGAAGAACTTACTTTGCTCTCCTGGAATTTTAGTTATAGGACCAAGCTAATAGGTCAGATATTAGGTGTGCATTGAAGTTAAACATGAATGGTTCTCTCCAGTTGGTATTTATGTTTTTCCAGAGGTCAGAGATATTATATGAGACAGTGCAGAGAAAAGTTGAGTGAAATACAAATAAGCAGTTGTCAAGATTGGTCAGAGAACTGGATTTTCCAAATTGAACTAGAATTGGGAAATAATCAGTTCTTGGACTCATACCTTCCCCCATTTACTGGTAAGAAGATTCTGTTCACAAATGCATTTTTATATACATAAGGCAGGTGATCAGATTGCTTTTTATATTATGTGTTGGATTATAAGTCTTTACTACTTGCACTAACAAATTAGTGCCAAAAGAGCTTTTTCTTAGCATTTCACTAACTTAGAAGTCTTTATCCTCAAAGCATCAGTTTAGATGTGTCTCTAATGAAAAGGTCCTTAGCTCCTGTGGGGTTTGGAGAACAATACCCCAAAGTGTAGTGATTTGGCATGCTGGCTTCTTTCGAATTAAGAGAAATTGGAAGACCTCAGAAGCTTCCTCAGCACTAAGGTCTTTCTAATGTTCTCTTATTTCTCCTCCTCAAGCACAGGGATGTCTCTCTGGAATTTCTTTATCTGACTGGGGAAACTTCTTGCTTAAAAAAAAAAATGCAGTTGTCTTAAGCTCCCTCCCTAGGAATCTCATTAAATAACCTGGAAAGTTTAACCATGGAGAAAAGACTAAAAGTTGTTACCATACCCAGTCTGGCTTTTCTTCAACTATTCTTCTGATGGCAGCCTCAAGAGATTACCTGGGAGACTTTATCTGCCTATTAAGACCACTTCTGTTCACAGTGAATTACCTGTTCCTTATCTTCCTATAACCTACGCACAAACTATAGTTTGTCCTTGGTCTCATTTAGTATTCAGAAAAAATAATTTACAAACCATTGTCTGGTTTTCAGGCTCATTCATTCCCTCTAAAACAATTTACTACCCCTCTAAAATTTTCTACAGCCCCACCATCCCAGTTTCCCTCTCCCCTACATAGAGGACATTTAAGCCTCAACCATCTGGCTCTTCTGTGAGTCTCATATTTTATATTGTTCCATTTATGTCTTTTCTCCTGGTAATCTGTCTATTATCAGTTCATTCTAGTGAAACTTCAGAGAGGGATGAAGGGAAGCTTTCCTACAATCCCTACACTCCTTTCTGACTATTTCTCTGCTGTCTTTGAGCATACTGTAATTGAAGTGGGATTTGATAAGTGTGATTCTTGGTAAGATACTGAGGTAGGCTAATTTATCTTCCAGTTTCTTTCAACACCTTGCTTTTTCTTCAATTTTTCTATCTTTTAGCCTTTACATAAACTCCTTTCTTTAAACATAATCCTTGATTTATTCTCATTTATCTGTAATTTGGAAAATTGTTTGATCAGTCATTTTGACTTACAATGATTTTATCTGGAGAGGAATTAATTTCTATCCTGCTCCCATCTACCGCTGCAGGCTGGTCCCACATCTAGCCAAGAAAGGCAGAAGAGCTCACACACTCCACTATTTGAAAGCATCAGATGAGCTGGACCAACACTTGAAATAAGATGTTTCCCTTTAGCAACTAAAATTATTCATATAGATGAAAAATACCAGGGTGGGGGCAGATGTTCCTAGACAGATGCATAGAACCATGAAGGGAAAGAAAAAAAAAACTGAAGTAGATTCTGAGATATGCTAACTCTGCTTCTGTTTATGGGCATGAAAAGTCTTTTTCCTTGGAGAACTGAATGTGAAAAACGTGTGTGTGTGTGTGTACCTCTGTGTAAAAGCATGTGAAGATGTATGTTTATGTGTGTGTCTGAGCACATGCATGTACTCACGTAATTAACTCATCTGGATAATTTATTTTATATTAGAAATATTGTAAGAAATTCCTCTGTGACTGTGTGTGATTCCTTTTCCTTTCTGATAATTTACAGTAATTACAAGTCTTTCTATGGCTGTTTAGTTTCAAAGATGATATTTGGGTAATGCTAGAAGTCAAAGTCGTATGCCTACAATAGCACACTCTAGCAGCCTCTTTTGTCCCAAGACTACCTAAATTTCTACCTGGATTATCCCCGAGAGGGAGCGAGAGGAAAAGAGTGCGTAGTGATTTTGTGTATGGTCTGAGCCTCAGCGAGGTCTGTATTAAGGTCTCTACTATTTAATGTCTGTATAAATTGGACAGATTATTTGGCCTCATTAAAACTCATTTTTTTCATTTGTAAATAGAGGAAATGTAACTGAGAAGCTTGTGAGTATGAAATAAAATAAAACATAAACTAGCATAGTGTCTGGCATTTATTAGGTACTTGCTGAATGTTAATTATTATTGTTATTGCCATAATGATTATTACTAGTACTTGATTATTACTACTACCAACACTACTGGTATAACAATCAGTACATGTAGTCTTTAATGTTTCTATTGTCCCTTGGAGCTTCTGTAGTTAATAATTGCCAACCACATTACAAATTTGGATATCAGAAAGGGGATATTTTATGTTGGCTATTTTAAGTAAAATATGAAATTTTACTAACTTTAAAGAGTGCCCTTTACTCATGTCAACTTTCTATTAGGAAATAAAAAGTCGGTTTGTAATGTGAACAATTGTTCCTGATTTATCTGTTTCAGATATGTCTATGTGACTGTCAGATTTTATTAATGTGAGTCACCTTTAAATGTAATAACGAAATATTGACTAGGAAAGAACACTAAGTACGCATTTCAAGATGAGTTTCTATGATTGAATTTTTTTTTTAAAAAATCAACTTGAAGAAAACTACCATTTATTAAGTATCTATAAATGTCAGGTATTCTTCTAGATAAGTGATATTTTATAACATTTAAAAAATATTTATATTTACTGATATTGTCCTGAGTGCACACATGAAGTTTCTGAAGCAGAACATATTATTATTTATTTTATTTTTATAGATTTAGGGGGTACGAGTGCACTTTTGTTGCACAGACATTGCATACGGGTGGAGTCTTGGCTTTTAGTGTAAACATCATCTGAATAGTTTAAACTGTACCCAAAAAGTAATTTCTCATCCCTCTCCCCCTCACATCCTCCAATTTTTGGGGTCTCCTATGTCTGTTGTTCCACTCTGTATGTTCATGTGTCTCACTTATAAGTGAGAACCTTCAGTGTCTGACTTTCTAAGTTGTTTCACTTAAGATAATGGCCTCCAATTCTATCCATGTTGCTGCAGAAGACATGATTTCATTATTTTCCATGGCTGAGTAGTATTCTATAGTGTGTATTGACCATGTTTTCTTTATCCAGTTGTCTGATGATATGGACACTTAGGTTGATTCCATGATTTTGCTATTGTCAATAGCATGCTGTGATAAACATGAATGCAGGTAACTTTTTTATATAATGATTTGTTTTCCTTGGGGTAGATACCTAGTATTGGTATTGCTGGGTTGAATGGCAGTTCTATTTTTAGGTATTTGAGAAATCTCCATACTGTTTCCATAAAGGATGTACTAATTTATGTTCCTCCCAACAGCATTTAAGTGTTCCTTTTCTCCACATCCTCACCAATATCTTTTATTTTTTTGTCTTTTTAATAATAATCATTCTGACTAGTATAAGATGGTATTTCATCATGGTTTTGATTTGCATTTCTCTGATACTAGTGATGTTGAGCATTTTTCATATGTTTGTTGGTCGCTTGTCTTCTTTTGAAAAATGTCTGTTTATGTTCTTTGTATACTTTGTAAATGGGATTATTTGTTTTTTTTATTGACATTGATTTTTTTTCCTATTGACAGTTTTGTAAATGACATTGGTTTTGTAATAGGAATTGTGTTGAATCTATAGATTGCTTTGGGCAATATGGTCATTTTCATGATATTGATTCTTCCAATCCATGAGCATGGGATGTTTTTCCATTTGTGTCATTTGTGATTTGTTTCATTAGTGTTTTGTACTTCTCTTTGTGGACACTGAGATGGAGCAGAGACCCCCTCTTAGGGGCATGCAGCCCCACCAAGCATGGAAAGAAAGGAAAATCTTGTTTCTTTGAGTGAAGTTCAAGAAAGTTAGCTAGCCCTGAGATGTAAATGAGCAACTTAATAGGCAAGAAAGTAATAGTGGATTAAAACAATAGCCAAAAAAATTAGAGTCATGGGATGTTTGGTCTCCTATGGAAACTAAAAGTAACTTAAGTAACTTCTTAATGTATGTTCCTAAGATTTTTTTTTGTTTGTTTTCCCCCGGAAATCCAGAGCCCCACTAAACAAATTTTCTGGCACATAGACCTCAGATAAGGGGGAACTGAGGACTGAACTCTGACTGTTGTTCTTTGTTCCACAGTTCTTCCTGAGGGCCTGAAGGAAGTCATTCTCACAAGCTAGAGCTAACATTATTTTCTGTTGACCCCAAATTTTTAAACAAAGTTTCGTTTCTATAGCCAGTTGCAAATTAGAACATCTATAAATCTACCTATGAATGACCTGTGAGCCCCTGCTTCAAGATATCCCTCCTTTGTAGGCCAAAGCAATGTACAACCTCCATGTATTCCCTGTATTAATTTATAATTTTGCCTGTAACTTTGGCTTTCCTGAAATTTCCCCCTGCCTTTAAAAACCGTTGCCAAGCTGTTGAGGAGTTCAGGTTTTAAGTGAGCTGCCTGATTCTCCTTGCTTGGCACTTTGCAAATAAACACCCTCCTTTCTTGTGCTGCAAACCTTAGTGTGGATGTTTGGCCTTACCATACCAGGCGAGTGGACCCCACTGTGGTTCATTAACAAGATCTTTCACCTTCTTGTTTAAAATACCTTCTAGGTATTCTTTTTTGGTAGTTATTGTACATGGGATTGAGTTCTCAAGCTTGATCATTATTGGTGTATAAAAATACTACTGATTTTTGTATGCTGATTTTGTATCCTGAAACTGTACTGAAATCATTTACCAAATCTAGGAGTCTTTTGGAGGAGTCTTTAGGGTTTTATAGGTATGAGGTCATATTATTAGTGAACAGAGATAATTCGACTTCTTTTTCAATGTGGATGCCTTTTGTTTCTTTCTCTTGCCTGATCACTCTAGCTTGGACTTCCAGCACTGTATTGAATAGGAGTGGTAACGGTGGACATCCTTGTCTTATTCCAGTTCTTAGGATGAATGCTATTATTATTTGTTCACAGCAAGCAATGATAGCCAGATAGATTAAAACCCTACACCTAGGAGTCTATATTTTAGGTGAGGAATCCTAAAAAAATGAATGTGGGTTATCTATGCCATCTGCTTCCCCTCCTGAGAGGATCTCCTTGGCAACATAATGGGAAGGATCCTGAATTCTCACCTAGTCCCTTGGAATATAAATAAATCTCTCCAGGGGAAAGAGATAACATGAGGGTCTCCAGCTTTACAATGCAGATTGTCCCTGTGTGTCTCTCTCTCTAGGTATGTAAATTAGTCATAAGTTGACCTCCAGCAGTTGTTTTAATTTGCTCAGAAAGCTCTAACTTTGCAGAAACATAAAATATTATCACTATAAGCCTCAGATATATATGATTACATTTAAACCCACACACAACTATTTTTTCCCCATATCTTTTTTACAGAAGGAGAATCAAGGGTCAGAAAGTTTAAGTAAATTTTTCAAGGCCACACAACTAGTAAGGGAAAGATTTCTGATTAGAATGGAAGCCTATCTGATGTGAAAGCTCTTTGGTGGCTACAATGCTGGCCTGAAAGACAAGCTTAAGGAATACATATTTTACATCTCCCTTTTCAGTAAGCCTACACTAAATAATTCTGAGGATATGAGCATCTCACCTCCTATATAAAGGCTTTTCTGCAGTCATTTGGCACAGTGAACCACTTACAGGCATCATGGAAGAAGAGAACTGTTTGACAAAATGAGGAAAGTAGGATTAGAATTTAAGAAGGTACATTTTCCTTCCTTTCTACAGTCTCATGCTATTTTTTTTTTTTTTTTTTTGGTCAGGGGACGGAGGCTCACTCTGTCACCCACCCAGGAGTGCAGTGGTACAAACATGGCTCACTGCAGTGTCTGCCTCCTGGGTTCAAGTGATTCTCCTGCTTCAGCCTCCCAAGTATCTGGGACTACAGGCACGTGCCACCACACCTAGTTGCATTTTTTTAGTAGAGACAGGGTTTCACCATGTTGGCTAGGCTGGTCTCGAGCGCCTGACCTCAAGTGATCTGCCAGCTTCGGCCTCCCAAAGTGCTGGGATTACAGGCATAAGCCACAACTCCTAGCCCAGTCTTGCGCTATTAATTCATTGCTGAAGAGTTGCCTCAAAGATTGGGAGGGCTATTTTTCTCTCCATAGGCTTTGCTCTCTTCCTATTCCAGTAAAGAAGTATTTTTCTTCTGTTTGTATTATTTTGCTGCATGCTTGTAGCCAATATGATAGCATATGCTGCTCATGGGTGTTACAAAGACATGAAGAAGCTTTAGTGCTGATTTTCTTTTTGAGTTCTAACTTCATAGGCAGTGAATTTAATACGGGCAAGGAAGACAAATAATGTCTTTTGTCAGTTTTTGCTTTGTATCATTGTTAGGTGACAATATCTTTCATAAAGGCATTATGGTTCTGATGACCTAAAGTTATCCCCTCCTGTTGTGAAGAACGTGAGTTACCAATGCATTAAAATAGTCTTTATTCCTGGTTTACTTAATTTTTCTGCAGTAAAAAGGACAAAGCTGGTGATAATGCAAAAATATTCCAATACACAATGATGCATTTCAAAGCAGGGTTTTCAGAACCTCAGCAAGTCCAATATATATCAGGGCTGAGCCTCGGGGATCATGCCAGGGTACAGCTATGCTTTCCCAGCTGACTCTGTCTGCCTCAATGTCACATGAGGCCAGGAATATTCCTGTGATTTTAAGTGTCATGGAGAGGCATGAGTCATCTGTGAATGCACTTTTTAGGGTCTGAAGGTCCTATGCGGTATTACCCTTAAGAAAGATTGGAGAAAGAAAGGCTAGGGCTAGGAGTTGACCACTGTCACCTATGTCCAGGCCCTACCAGCAAAGTCATAGGCTCATCACGGGTCATTGCACATGCCTGCCTGTGCCTTGGTATGGCTAGAGTCTGGATTCAAACCTCTAGTCGATATTAGGCAAGAGAGATCTCCAGAGATTGGGCAGGCTATGCTCTGAGGAAACTTCTGATGACAGCTCTGTCTGTGGCTATACTAGCTCACTTCTTTTTTTTCTAGATAGGATCTTGCTTTGTCACTGAGGCTAGAATGCAGTGATGTGATCCTAGCTCACTGAGGCCTCAAACTCCTGCCTCAGCTTCCCCAGTAGCTAGGACTAAACTGGTATGCACCACTGTACCTAGCTAATTTAGTATTTTTGTAGAGATGGGGTCTTTCTATGTTGCCCAGGCTAGTCTTGAACTCCTGGCCTCAAGTGACCCTCCCTCTTCAGCCTCCCAAAGTGCTGAGATTATAGGCATGAGCCACTATGCCTCACTTTTACTGGAAGATACTTAGGGAGGAAAAGGAAGGAACCTCTTGATTTCCTATTGCTGTCTCTTCTCTTATCTCCCCCATTTGCTGCTTCTCTGGGATTTAGAAAAGAACCAAGTAGAGATTTGCCTTAAACAATTGGCTTATTTTTCTTTTATTTATTAAGGAATAGGAGGGAGGTTGTGATGATGGTGGGAGGAGTGAAATGTGAAGAAAGTTAACCTTTGTTGCATCCCTACTGGATGTCAGACCTTTTGCATACACTCTCTTATTTTGGTCTTATATCACCTATGCAAGGTAAGCATTCATTCCATCATCCATTGATTCATTGAGTGCTTATTATGTTCCAAGCAGCATTCTAGGGACTGATCATTAATATCTTCAATTGAAGATGAAGAAAAACATCTGAGAGAGACTAAAACACTTGCCCCAAGTCGTGCAATGATTAAGTGGAGAAACAGAATTCAAGTCCAGGACAGGTCCGTTGGCCCTGATGATTTGTTCTCTGCAGGTGGGAGGCAGTTATTTTTAAGGGGTTTAATAAGGAGTTTAATAAGGTTAACTAGAACAGTTTCTCCTGAATGAGTAATGCTGAAAATATATCTCCACATAATTTGTGTGGAACCAAAATGGGAGTGTGTAGAGACTGTTATTGCTCCCTTTCCTGCTTTGTTTTCAGTTTCCTTCCGTATCACCTCTATTCTCCTGACGCCTCTCCCCTCCATCATTCATTCCCTCCACTTTGATGTGGACCTGTCATGAACTCTTGATCTTATGTAGAGTACTTTGCAAGCTCAGCTTCAAAGACCTCTTCCAACCACATATTGACCACTAAACCCTTCTCAGGTAGAAATTTGGAGCTTCTATGGTCAGTTCCTCTGGCAGCTTCCTTAGGATTCAATGTAAATAAAGCTCCATATCTAAGATTCCATTCAGAAGAAAGTAAAAATAATTTTCAATTTGTTGGATGTTTGAAGGATCCTTCTATTACCATTTTTTATCTGTAATAATACTATGGTTTGTGACATGATGAATGGAGACTTTAGAGATGACTTTTCTTTTCAGCTTATTTTGTAGAAGAAAGTATAAATGTTTTGTTCAGTGTTCTTAAATTTTAAAATTTAAACCCTTCATGCATTCAATTGGTTTTGGGTATTACTTAGTGGCTACTCCTGGTTGAAACTCATTTTGTCACAATTTTATAATGGGTTATTTATTCAGGATTTAGAAGAGTAGACCTATTGCTTAGGCATATTGATTGACATAGTAATAAAGTCAGTCCTTATGATTGGTAACTTCAAAAAATTTCTTTTATGATTTAATGGGAGTTTCTCAACTATTCTGTTTTATTTTAATGGACAGTCATATCAAGAACAGCTCTGGTAATGTAATTCACAACCAGTTCTTCCATTATGAATCGAATGAAATTTTTATGGCTTTCAGAAACAAGTCTCCACCCATGAGCCACTTATAATGGTAAAAGATTGAATGAAAATTCAGTCTTTGTTCAAAGTAATGAAGCAATGCAGGAGTAGAACAAAACAATATTATAATAAAGTCAAGACGCTTCCTTAACTTTTGCTTAATAAAGGTTTAAGTTGTTTAGCTGTTACATATGAGAAAAGGCTTACGAAAAAGACTCACTGATTCCTAATGCAGTAAAAGGCAGGTAAGACCATCTACCTCAGCTGGAAACTTGCTGCAAGTGACACTTTAGGTTTTTAAATAATCTTTCAGAAAATAATACATTTTGTCAGTACTTTTCACACAGAAAGAAACAGACAGGTAGTGAGGCATCTCCTGCCTGTTTTCCTTGATTTTGCAAACTGAGTGAATCTTTCTGTCATGCTTTTGTCTCCATATCCTATAAGCAATGCTTGTACTATTGCTAATTATTTTCTTCTCCAGACCTCCTTTACTTCTGTAAGAAATATAGACCTCACACTTAACTATTCACAAATACCCCATAAGGGCTTCTAAAATATTAGCATTGAGGTCACATAGCATTGTTTTCTGTTATGTTAGTCTAAGAATGCTAAACCCTGTTTGAATACTATGATATAAATTGTTTAAAGATAAAAGTAAGACATTGGAAGATTTTGAAATGAACACCTTTCTATAACCAAGAGGAAAATATTTAAGCGATCTATTGCAGTATCAGAGAACTTAGATTCAAATCATTTTTCTCTTGACATGGAAGAATTTTGCCTTTCATTCACAAAATAGGGTAAATGGAATCTTAAAAAAGGAATAAAATATTTTACTTCCTAGAAGAGTTAAACTAATCTTTCTTACCTAAATTTTCCCTATTTGCAGTATTCTCTATGGGGTCTGACTTTAATCAGTAGAAGTTCTAAGTTTACAACAAGGTAGTTTTTAGGATGTCATCAGGTGACCTATAGGAAGAAGACTACAGCTGCATTTACATTTCAGGTTGGCCATTTTTCAGGATAAATGAGGAGAGTTTGGGATGGGGAGGGAATCTTTCAACCAACATCTCACCGCCTATTACTGTGACCTTTGGCTGCAGCTGAACTGGTTTTTTAAGTTCCTACAGTAAACAGAATTAATATTTAAGCTGCTTGCTGAATGAAGTAATAAAATACATCCTTGATGTATTGTTTTATGGCATGGGCCACTAAGATGTTTATACAATGCCAAATGACTTACAAAGGGATTTTTTGAGGTGAACATCCCTTTAGGCAAGATAAATCACTAAGCTAAAACAAATAAACAAATAAAGGTCTACTACAGACCATTTCTTTTCTTTTTATTTTTTTTATTTTTTTGTTATTATTATACTTTAAGTTCTAGGGTACATGTGCATAACGTGCAGGTTTGTTACATATGTATACTTGTGCCATGTTGGTGTGCTGCACCCATCAACTCGTCAGCACCCATCAACTCGTCATTTACATCAGGTATAACTCCCAATGCAATCCCTCCCCCCTCCCCTCTCCCCATGATAGGCCCCGTTGTGTGATGTTCCCCTTCCCGAGTCCAAGTGATTTCATTGTTCATTTCCCACCTATGAGTGAGAACATGTGGTGTTTGGTTTTCTGTTCTTGTGATAGTTTGCTAAGAATGATGGTTTCCAGCTGCATCCATGTCCCTACAAAGGACACAAACTCATCCTTTTTTATGGCTGCATAGTATTCCATGGTGTATATGTGCCACATTTTCTTAATCCAGTCTACTACAGACCATTTCTAAACTACCTTTCCTATATCCCACTCCTTACTGCCTACAAAGAATCCTGTAGAAGAGGGTATTGGTATGGTTGTGTAAAATCAATAATAATTAGTCCTGGATACAATACACTGGAAAAGACATACAAGTGAACATGTATGTGTGTACATCTACACAGATATGTATGACATATGTGTTCTCTTCATCTATATAAAATATTAAATATTAAAGATATGCATATCTGTATGCATATATGGTACATATCTATAATATTTTATAAATATAAAATTACTTTGTACCAACATGAGCTATGTTTAGTTGTTTCACTGACTTAGATGACCAGTCTCTCAGAAGTGAAGATGCACTTGTTTAATTTCTACAGTTGGTAAGATAATACCACACACAAACATTTACTGCATAGTTGATGGCAGCTACCCTAAGAAGTAGGGTTTTATCTGTGTCTCTGTGAATGCTATTCTTCCTTGAGTGGTTTTTCTCCCTCTTACCTCTACCTTCTTTGTGCTGTCTTCCTGGGTCACAACACAACATTGAAGTTCCTTTATGAATTTCAAAACCACTTGTAATTTAGACCAGTACTACTCAAAATGTTCTGGAGCTGGTCTGCAAACTGATACCTGCCCACCACAATGAGGGAGGTACAGGAATTGAGGGCAAACAATTAGGAACTTTTGGAGCAATTTGACTTTACTGAGATATCCAAGCAGAGTCTCATTTTTCTCAAAACTTCTTATTTTATTTTATACTATATTGGTCTACTATAGATTAGAAATTAAAAAAAGACAGTCATGAGAAAAAAACCTTGGACTTTCACCAGAGATGGTTTGAGAAGCATTGATCTATGTGACTGTTTATTGAGCCTGACTACATATCAAAGTTCCCCAGAGAAACTTCTTAAAAAGCACAAGATGGATAGTGACTGGAGCTAGGCTCTGGTAGAAAAAACCCTCCAGGTTATCTTGATGCACATCATGTTTGCAATGTCATTTGAACCATATCTGTTTAATTGCTACAGCTAATTACAAGACTCATCAATTTTTGATGATTCTAGTAGAATTTGATGCCATGTGAGCATCGATCTTGTCCTCACTGCTATGCTTTCAGCACTAGACTTACAATTGATACACAGTAAGTGATAAAAAATTCTGGTTGAATGAGTGAATGCATCATGTCTTCATTTTGTGGCCTCTAAAAATTCTTGGGATGCAAAATAACTCATTTTATATACATATGCAAATAAAAACCTTCTATAATAAGAATGACATCACCTGTGTCCTCTCTATCTGTGTTTGTGTTATCAGCAAGTGAATTTCTCAGTACCCCTACATTACAAATCCCAATTACCAATCCATATGTTTCCCAAATTAGTAGCTAATAGAGTTTTCCCAGGCAAACGTACCTAGAAATCCCCAGGGATTCACTGCTATCCCTGAATCAGCAGTGGTTCATCTTTCTCCTTGCCGTGGAGGAGAACTTGACCAGAGGAGTCCACTTCCCCTGGCCCAGCTGCTTCTTGCATGGGAAACTAGCTGCTCTTGCTGCTACTTGGCTGATGATTTACCCTATAGCACATTTTATCTTTACGTAAACACACAAAGTCCTTTCATGTCTTTGTTCGTGTTCCCATGCCATGACTCCTTCCTGGAATACCATTTTCTTATTCTTACTCACCAAATAAGCTCTTCTACTTCTTTTCTTAGGCCTCCTTCCTCGATTCAGCTGAGAAACACCTACTGGCTCTCTCCATCAAAGCTAATTCTCTGCCTCCTGTTTTCCCACTATACTTTGCCATTCTAGACATCCATTGCATATCATTTTCTTCTGTGATGTACTAATGCATCAGTCTTCATTCTTTCTCCTCCCAAACTATACTCCTCCTGGGTTCAGAGCACATCTCATTCATTTCTGTGTTGCCTTGCTTATCTCAGTGCTGGCTTCAGAGCAGATACTTCAGAGAAGCTCTTTAAATCAGAGTTAGGGAATTTGGAATAGGAGAGAATGAGGACTCTATGGTGCTCAGGCACCATGCATCCTGCAAAGAGAACAAGAAAGGACATTGTTTTTTCCTCCAAGAATGACATGGACTCCTTCAGTGATCCCAGTGTCTGTTGGGCCTTGAGTAATTACCTGCAATGTCTGTCTTTGTGAGGCTATTAAATTCCTTTTAGTGCCCCGAAAGTGGACATTTCTTGTCTGTATCCTTTTGTCCCATCCACACAGGAATATAGGCAATCACTACCCTGCTGCTGAATTCAGTCTCTTCCAAGTTCAATAAAAGAAATACATTTTCTTTCAATATTCCTTTCTTTGCTACAATCTGGACATAGGTTCCTTTATTTTGTCAAGATAATGGATATTAAAAAATAACAGCTAATATATTATTTTGTTACTAATAGTCCCTTTAGCACTTGAGTTGTAAACCTTTCGGAGGCTCAGTGATTCTGTTCTCATTATCAAGGGGGATTTCTTTTTGTTCCTTCTGTCCATCGAGACAGGCAGATTTCCTCTGTGATGTGCTTTTATATCCAGTTCACCCTTGCACTGGGGATATAGCCTTCTGGAGTACCAACTGCATATGGAGTCTCCTGTTCAATTCTGCATCTTGTCGGAGCTAGGATTAATCTTTGGCTCACTGTCATAACATCAGAACAGATGCTCAGGGACACTAGGCTCAGCAGATGCCTCCAGGTGAAAGTCAGGTGGGTTGGTGAACACATACCTATCCCTATGCAATGTTCTTTCACTTTACTTTTTGGCTTCTGATTATTGATTAGTTTCTTGCCAGCTGAGGGAAGAACTGATATGCATTAATATTTATTTTCTAGAATTTTAATTATTTTCAGTGAGCATAACATCTGGGGGATCTAGGATATCACATACATAGACCCAGAAGCCTAAGCATATTTTCTTAGTGTAGTACTTAGATAATTTTTATAGATAATTTGAATGGCAGTCCAACTACCTTCTTGGGATGGAAGAGGGAAACATACATAAGAACAGAACATAAATTTGTATGTCAAAACTTATTTGGCCTTGAGAACAATTGTAAAATGAATGAGAAAATGGTACAAGAGAGCAATATAAGGCTTAGAAATTTGAGAGTAAGTGTACTTTATCCAGAAACATAAATAAATAAAATAAAAGTTAGGGAAAAGAATCTTTATTATAAAATAAAAGTTAGGGAAAAGAATTTGTGGGTGATGAGAACCTTTCATTAACTCCTTCTTTTGTGTTTTTGAAATATCTATATTTCTATTTAAATGTGGGTTGAATTTGTCATATACATGAATTGCTACAAGTTTTTCTTATCGCTCCTCTTTTCACCAGACTTTCTCTTCTTGATGCTGCTGTCTTATTTTTTCAAATCTTCAACTTCCTTTTAGTTGATTCTGCTTTAAATTAGTCTCCCAATCTGTTTCCTTCTCTCTCCCCATAGATTTTTTTTCCCAGTTTTCTTCCTCTGACTCACAAACATACGAGACAGACATCTTGCTCACAGACTTTTCATTCTTTCCCTCCCCTTATCTCTGACATTTTTCTTCTACTCTTTTTACGTGAAAGAACTATTTTTTTTTATTGAAACGTTTCTTCTCTTTCTCAAATTTTTGAAAAACCAGGCAGCATATGAAGAATCTTGGAAACCTGAAAACAAGTGATTAAAAGCTTGCTAAATAATAGTTATTTTTAAAACAGAGAATGCCTGAAAAAGCAAAGATCTCTCTAGTTTCACCAAAATGGGCAGAGTCAATAGGATTCTCCATGTTTATTTAAATGTAAATGTGAAGGTGATGGAAATGAAGATCTAAAGCAATGGTAGAAGCAAAAGATTATGGGACACAATTGGTAAATTATAACTAACAATCACATAAACTGAAATGGATAATTTTACAGGCTTCTGAAAAGATTTAAAAGGATGGACTGATGTGTAAGTTGAAGGTAAAAATGACTGGGCTAATGTCTTTAGTCCCCTGTAAGAGTAAAAGCATTCCTAAGAGCAAAATGTAGTGATAAAAAACAATGATTTTGTGGAATGTTCTGTATGACTATCCACATGTTCATGGTACTTCGCAGGTCACCACATGATTAACATATTTAATCTTCACAAGAATGCCAGTTATTGTCCTCTATTTTTAAGGTGGGGAAACTGAGCCTTAGACCTTTTAGACAACTTTCCCTGGATCACGCAGCTGATAGGTGGAAGTACTAGTATTCAAACACAGGTGTGCCACATTCTGAGGTCTGATTTCTTAAAGGAAAATGCTGCCTCAACTGTGTAACCTAAAACCAAGGTAGGAAAGAAAACGGCAACCTGTGTGATTGCAGTGATCTTTTGTTGTGTTTTTAAAAGGAAGATTCCTTACATACCATATTCAAACTTAAATAAATCTTAAAGAAAATTTTGTCAGTCCCCATTTCCTAGACAAGGAACATAATTCTCAGAGAACAGAAGGAACTAGCTCAGGAATGTCATTGGTTTTTGTGGGATTATAACCTCAATCACTCCACTGGCCCAACCTCGACTCCTAACTTCTACTCTGTGCTCTCTGTTCCCAGCCACAAAGTATCTACCCCACTGATTTCTCACAAGACTTAGAATTCTTTTGTATTAAGGTACTGTGTATTCAGAAATCCTCCACTAACATGTGATTGTGTTGCCTGGAGAGAATATCACTATAGTGACTGTTTTTCTCTGGATTTTCATCATACAGCTTCTTTTCTATTATCCAGCAGAAAGGAGCAGAGGAGTAGGTTCTGGACCAACTCTAACCCCCTCACTCACAGATGTTCTGCCTTGGGAGAAAAAATATACAGTTGCTTTCTCAATGGGCAGGTTACTTGTGTTCCAAATTGTTCCTGAGCATTAAGAACGTCGTACATTAATGAATGGTAATATCTTAAGTGCAGGCATTGTACTATTTGGTGTATGTGTTTCTATTGAAGAGATTTTTGTTGTTGTTTTTACGAACTATACAGGTGAAGGTTCAGCCTAGTCAATCTCTCTTGGTGACAACCTAGGGAACTGGAGCATTCACATTCAGAGAAAACTCTGAAATGAGTCCACAAAGAATTCTGCTCTCCAAGGACACAAAACACTGTAATTTGAAGACAAGTATAGAAAGTTGTGAAGCAAGCGACATATACCAATGATATCCTCTGGCATCCTTATGCTTTCTAAACTTCACTAAAGTTGTCTTTTTTTCTATTGTGGCCGAGGATTGCATCCATATACCTAGTAAAAAACCCGTGCTTTCAGAAGGAGAGCTGCTCACTGTGAGACTCTTTCATTAGGGCTTTTGGGATAGACAAAGGCATTTCCTGATCAATGAAACATCTTGACAAACAATTCTGACATATATAAAAAACTTCCATAACAGTCAAAAACCAAAGAGGGAAGATTCAACTTTTACTGAAACTGCATCAAGGAATTAGCAATTTAGCATTTTTCTTGAACCACTGGGTGAAATAATTTACATGGTGAGCAAAGGACTAGCTTAAACAATGCTCTCCCATAAAACAATATGTACTGACTCATATTTCTGCAGATTCCAGAATGGTAGATTTCTTCATAATCAAAATGCAATTGAATTGTTATACCTCACATTACTCTACAGATGCCTATGAATTATTTTCTGCTACCAGAAAATTGTTAAATAATCTAAAGTACTGTGATTTGGCACTCATCTTTCATAGCTATTCTTCAGGGAGAGCAGGGCCTTGGCTTCCTTTGGAGGCGGCAAGGCTCAGACACTGAGCTCTGTGTTTGTGGTTCTCCTGGGAGCTGCCCCTGAGGCGCTGTGAAATTATCCCCACCTCTTCCTAATTAAGAGTAAAAGCCTCATTGTTGATTTCAGATCTTTTACATTGGCTAGGGCACGGCTTATCAGAGTGTGCTCTCTTCCTCAGTATGTTGGAATAGTGGGTTAGGACGAGAGAGGTTCTAGGAGGAACATGGCACCAGTAATTGCAAGTATACCATATGAGTGTATGCTTTGTTTCTTCTAGTAGTTTAAAACAACTTCTTACTTTAGTTTCTCTTATTTTAGGTACAAATGCACAATTTTGCCTTCATCCTAGTATAGATGTGCTTAGGGGAATTAAAGGACCCCATCTGAAAGCAAAGGGTTTAAATATAGGCACAGACAAAAGTGTATAACTGTTTTCTGTGATTCAGGTAAAGAAGAATAATTTGCCTTTGAAAAAATCTCAGTCTCACTAGAAAGTTTACTTAATAAATATTTTTTCTCTCTTTTATTATTCTTTTTTCTTTCATTTAAAAATGTTTTATTTCCCTCCTTATGATGCGTCATTGGCCATAAACTATTATTTTATTTTATTGCAAGTTATTATACGTTATTAAATGTAAAAACTCTACATATATAATTAAAATCTTGCTGCATAATCAAGATTCTGAAGGCTTTTATTTCCAAAGTAAGGAAAACTGAACAATTTGAAAATTCTTGGTCTAGAATGCATGTAACTACAGCTTTGGGATCACAACCCCTGATTTTTAGAAACTTTTCCCTGCTTTCTTTTCACGATCTTTTACCACTTCCTTCTACATCAAGCTGGCCTTTTATTTTAATGGGTTTTCCAGAGGGAACTCACTGAAATAGAGGCAATCTATTATTGGACGTGATTTTAGTTGACAACTTCACAGTATTGGTATAGTTTATGTTGTTACCTAATTGAACAAGAATAGTCAATTTAACAAGATTTTTCTATATCATTTCATTCCAGTATGAAAAAACCTGTATGACTCATTACCAAGGTTTGGGATAAATATTAAACCAAGGAGACAGGAGGCAGTTAAAGAGGTATGGATTCTGGTTTTGCCAAGATGGTGAAATAACACAAATTGCAGGCTCTGTGCCGCAAAATAAACTTTGGAGAAATTATAGAAGCAAAAGGGAACTATGAATTCATGAAACTAACAAGGGAGAAATCTCCTGGAAGAAAGAAGAATGTCTGTGAACTGGTTTGTACAGGATAGTTGGTTAGTAGTAGCCTGGGGCACAACAAGGCAGAGTCAGCAAATGAGAGAATGGGGGAAGAACAGTGGATCTCCAATGTGGTCCTCAGATCAGCAGCATCAGCATCACCTGGGAACTTACTAGAACTGTAAACTATTGGCTCATCCCAGACCTACTAAATAAGAAACTCAGGGTAGGGCCCAATAATCTGTGTTTAAACAAGCTTTCCCAGTGATTCTCATACATGCTAAAGTTTGAGCAGAGAAAGGGTGTTAAAGCTTCCACTTGCCTTTTTCTTGCCTTGCCTCAGACCAATTGTGGCCTGCAACCTTTACTACAAACATCTACTTCCACCCCAGCAGACTATAGGATCAATGCCATTGCCAGTGAAGAGAATGTTATTACAGCAGTGCAAAAAGTGCTGTGTGATGCGGAGTTATGCACAGGTGTAGACTAACCAGGTGGTCTCCAGCTTTTATTTCTTCACTAAGCCCCACAGGTGACAGCCTAGGAAGTAGAGTGCACTGCTCTCTGTCAGGTCACCCATGGCCTCAAAGAAACACTGCTTAGAGTAGCTGCCTAACAGTCTGTCAGCCAGGAAGTCACCAGGGATTCTGTATAGTCTCAGATACTCAGCGTGGGGGTTCATCTTTGCCTCTCCAACTCACCTTACATATCCAAATCAGAGTTTAACGTGCACTATTCACCATCGACCACACAGAATAGCTGATGTTCTGAGGAGAATGTGGGCTCACGGGCCACCAGAAAGAGATCTGAGCAGAGCAGAGGTGGACCCACAATTGTGAGGCCTGAAGATTATACCATTTCGGGGCCCATTTCATGAAAAAGAAAAATAAATGACAAGTACAAAGTCAGGTGTGAAAATGAATATTTGTTTAGAATGACACAAAAAATCACAACAAAATTACATTTTTAAAAGCTGACAGATATAAATATCACTAAATGTATACAAATATTTTTATTAATTAGCCAGCTGAAATACCCCTATTGAACTATTTTCTTATTCTTTTGGCCTTATTCTCTTTGATCTCCTCTTCATCTGTCAGCAAATATATTATGAAAGATAATTGCAATGAAAAACAAAAGGATATTTTAGTTTTGCTTGTCATATGATTGTACAACTTTTTAAAATTATTGATAGCCGAATGCATAAAACATTCAGTTTACACTATGACTTTTTAAAAATATTTAAATCGATTCCCAATAAGTATACATTATTTACGGGGTACATGTGCTGTGTTGATACATGCATACAATGTGAATCAAAGCAGGGTAGCTGGATATTCATTACATTAAATATTTTTCATTATTTTGTGTTGGGAACATTCCAAAGCATTCCAAATCTTCTCTTTGGCTGTTTTGAGATATATAATAAATTATTGTTACCCTACTGTGCTATTGAACACTGTAATCTTTTCCTTCTATCGAACTGTATTTTTATACTCATTAACCAGCCTCTCTGCATCCCCCCACCAACCCCTGCCACCCTTTGCAGCCTTTAGCAGCCAACATCCTCTTCTCTACCTTCATGAAATATTTTTTAGCTCCCACTTATGAGTGAGAACATGTGATATTTGTCTTTCTGTACCTGGCTTATTTTACTTAATATAATGACCTCCAGTTTCCTCCATTTTGCTGCAAATTGCATGATTTTATTCTTCTTTATGACTGAACAATGTTCCATTATATGTATATATGCCATATATTATTTAATCATCTGCTGATGGACAGTTAATTTGATTTCATTTCTTGGATTTTGTGAATAGTGCTGCAATAAACATGAGAGTGCAGCTTTATCTTCAGTATACTGATTTCCTTTCTTTTGGATATATGCCCAGCAATGGGATTGCTAGAACTTACAGTAGATACGCTTTTTAGTTTTTCGGAGGAAACTGCATACTGTTTTCCATAATGGTTGTACTAATTTACATTCCCACTGCAATCTATCAGAGTTGCCCTTTCTCCACGTCTTTGCCAACATCCGTTTTTTTTTGCTTGTTTGTTTGTTTTTGGTCTTTTTGATAATAGCCATTTTAACTGGCGTGAGATAGTATCTCATTGTAATGTTGATATGCACTCTCTTTATTATTAGTGATGAGCATTTTTTTTTTCATACACCTGTTGGCCATTTGCATGTCTTCTCTTGAGAAATGTCAATTTAGACAATTTGCCCATTTTATAATCAGATTTTTTGGGGTGTGTGTGTGTGTGTGTGTGTGTATTTTGCTATTGAGTTGCTTGAGTTCTTTATATATTTGTGCTATTAATTCCTTGTCAAATGGATAGTTTGCAAATATTTTTGCACATTCTGTAGGTTGCTGCTTTCACTCTGTAGAAACTTTTTAGCTTGATGCAGTCCCATTTATCTATTTTTGTATTTGTTGCTTGTGCTTTTGATGTATTTCCTCCAAAATCTTTGTCCAAACCAGTGCCATAAAGCATTTCCCAAATGTTTTCTTCTAGTAGTTTCATAGTTTCAGGTCTTATTGTTAAGTTTTTGATTGATTTTGATTTGATTTTTGTAAATGGTAAGAGAGAAAGGTCTAGTTTCATTCTTAATGCATAATGATACCCAGTTTCCTCAGCACCATTTATTGAAGAGACTGTCCTTTCCCCAAAGTATTTTCTTGGTGTCTTTATTGAAAATATATTTGCTGTAAATGTGTGAACTTATTTCTGGGTTATCTATTCTGTTCCATTAGTCTGTGTGTCTGTTTTTATGCTAGTACCATGCTGTTTTGGTTATTTTAGCTTTGTGGTATATTTTGAAATCAGCTAGTATGATGCCTACAGCTTTGTTATTTTTGCTTAGAATTGCTTGGCTATTCAGGGTTTTTTGTGGCTCTATATGACTTTTAGGATTTTTTTTCCTCACTTCTGTGCAGAATGTTACTAGTATTGTATTAGGAACTGTATTAATATGCAGATTGCATTGGGTAGTGTGGGCATTTTAAGAATATTAATTCTTCCAGTCCATGAGCATATATTTCCTTTTTTGTGTCCTCTTCAATTTCTTTCATCCATGTTTTATAGTTTTCACTGTAGAGATCTTTCACTTCTTTCATTAAATTCATTCCTAGGTTTCTTTTGTTGTTGTTCCTATTGTAAGTGGGATTGCTTTCTTGATTTTTTTTTTTTTTCAGATTTTTCATTGTTGGTATATAGAAATGCCACGGAATTTTGTATATTGATATTATATCCTCGAATTTTACTGAATTTATTCATCAATTCTTACAGTTTTTTTTTTTTTTTTTTTTTGGTGGCCTGTTTAGGTTTTTCTAAATATAAGGTCACTCATTTGTGAACAAGAATAATTTGACTTCTTCCTTTTCAATCTGGATGCTCTTTCTTTCTTTCTCTTGCCTAATTGCTCTGACTAGTACTTCCAGTACTGTTTTGAATAAAAGTGGTGAAAGTGGGCATCCCCGTCTTGTTCCAAATCTTAGAGGAAAGGCTTTTATTTTTTTTCCCATTCAATGTGATATTAGCAGTGGGTTTTGTCATACATGGACTTTATTGTTTTGAGGTGTGTTCCCTCTGTATCCAGTTTGTTGAGAGTTTTTACTAGGAAGGGATATTAAATTTTATTGAATACTTTTTAGCATCCATTGAAGTGATCAGTTGGCTTTTGTCCTTAATTTTGTTAATGGGATATATCGCATTGATTGAATTGTGTATGTTGAACTATCCTTGCATCCCTGTGATGAATCCATTTGATCATGGTGAATGATCTTTTTAATGTATTATTGATTTTTAGTTTGCTAGTATTCGGTTGAGAATGTTTGCATCTGTGCTCATTAGGGACATTGGCCTGTAGTTTTTTTTTGTTGTTGTTGTTGTGTCATTGTCTGGTTTTGGTACCAGGGTAATGCTTGCCTGGTAGAATGAGTTTGGAAGTATTCCCTTCTTCAAGTTTTTGAAAAAAATTGAGTAGAATTGGTATTAATTCTTTAAATGTTTGGTAGAATTCAGTAGTGATGCTGCCAGATCCTGGGTGTTTCTTTGATGGGAGCCTTTTATTACTGTTTCAATCTCAATACTTGTTATTTTGTTCAGGTATTTCTTCATGATTAAATGTTAGTAGGTTGTATGTGTCTAGGAATTTATCTATTTCTTCTAGGTTTTCCACTTTGGTGGCATACAGTTACTCATAATTATCCTTAATGATCATTTGTATTTTTGTGGTATCAGTTATAGAGTCTCCTTTTTTGGTCTCTAATTTTGAGACGTCTTTTTAAAAAAATATTTATTTATTTATTTATTTATTTATTTATTTATTTATTTATTTATTTTGTCTACGTTAAAGTTTGTGGATTTTGTCTTGTCAAAAAACCAGCTTTTTATTTTGTTGGTCTTTTGTGTGTGTGTGTGTGTATGTGTGGTTTTTTTTTTTTTTTTTGGTCTCAATTTTATTTATTTCTACTCTGATCGGTATTATTTCTTTTCTTCTACAAATTTTGGTTTTTTTCTTTTCTTGCTTTTCTAGATCATTGTTGTGCACCATTAGATTATTTGAAGTCTTTCTACTTTTTTGGTGTATTTAATTACTGCTCTAAACTTTCCTTTTAGAGATGCTTTTGCTGTATGTCATAGATTTTGGTATATTGTGTTTCCATTTTCATTGATAAAATTTATTCATTTATATATTCATTATTCAGGAGCATGTTGTCTAATTTTCAGATTTGTACATTTTCAATATGTCTTCTATTATTGATTTCTAGTTTTATTCCATGTGGTTGGAGAAGATACTTGACATAATTTTGATTTTAAAAGTTCTTTAGTCCTTGCTTTGTCACCTAACATATGATCTATCCTGGGGAATATTCCATGTACCATTGAGGAAAATGTGCATTCTGCAGGAGTTAGCTAAAACATTCTGTAAATATCTGTTAAGACTATTTGGTCTAGAGTGCAGTTTAACTCTTACGTTTGTTGCTTTTCTGTCTAGATAATCTGACCATTGCTGAAAGTGGAGTGTTGAACTCCCCTACTATTACTGTGTTTCAGTCAGTATCCTCCTCTAGGTCTATTAGTTTTTTAAAAAATATATTTGGGTGCTCTGATGTTGGGTTCCTATGTATTTACATTTGTTGTATCCTCTTGCTGTGTTGACTTCTTTATCATATAATGGCCTTCTTTGCCTTTTTTTCTTTGCTTGCTTATTTCTAAAAGAAAGAGTTTTTTTTTTTTTTTTTTGTATTGTTTTGTGTTTTTAAACTGTTGTTGCCTTAAAAGTCTATTCTATCTGATATAAGTATAGTTACTCCTACTCTTTTCTGGTTTCCACTTGCGTGGTATATCATTTTCCATCTCTTACTTTCACTCTGTGTCTTTATAGGCGAAGTGATTTTCTTATACACAGAATATAGTTGGGTCTCTAAAAAAATCCATTTATGACTGGGCACAGTAGCTTAAGCCACCCAACACTTTGGGAGGCTGAGGTGGGCGGATCACGAGGTCATGAGATCGAGACCATCCTGGCTAACATGGTGAAACCCCGTCTCCACTAAAAACACAAAAAATTAGCTGAGCATGGTGGTGGGTGCCTGTAATCCCAGCTACTTGGGAGGCTGAGGCAGGAAAATGACGTGAATCCAGGAGCGGAGCTTACAATGAGCCAAGATAATGCCACTGCACTCCAGCCTGGGCGACAGAGCAAGACTCTGTCTCAAACAAACAAACAAAAAATCTGTTTATCCACTCTATGTCTTTTAATTGACTAATTGAATCCAGTTACATTCAAGGTTATTATTGATAGGCGAGTGTTTACTACTACCATTTTGTTACTTGTTTTTTGATTACTTTATAGACAATTTATTTTTTCCTGTCTTACTGCCTTCCTGTGTGGTTAAGTGATTTACACTTACACAAAACATACACTAGTAGTATGTTTTGACTCTGTGCTGTTTATTGTTAGTGTACTTATGATAGGTTTTTGCTTTGTGGTTTCCATAAGGCTTACAAAAAACCTTATAGTTAAAACAGGTTATTTTAAAGTGATAATGACTTAACCTCAATTGTATTGAAAAGAAACTCCACACTTTAACATTTTCCTCCCACCACCTTCTTACTTTTCGATGTTTCAATTTACATCTTTTTATCTTGCCTATCTTTTAACCATTTGTTGTATTGTCTTTTTAATAGTTATGTCTTTTAGTCTTCACATTTAAGACGTAAATAGTTTACTTACCACAATTACCATATTAGAGTATTCTAAATTTGTTTTCTTACTGTTACTAGTGAGTTTTATACTTCATGTGTTTTCTTGTTGGACATTAGTGTCCATTTCTTTTGGATTGAAGACAGGTCTGACATTAGCATTTCTTGAAAGACAGGTCTATGTTAGTGAATTCCTTCAGCTTTTGTTTGTCTATGTAAGTCTTTTTCTCTTCCTCGCATTTGAAGGGTAGCTTTGCTGGATACAGTGTGGTTATTTGGCAGTGATTTCTTCTTTGGCACTTTAAATATAGCATCCCACTCTCTCCTGGCCTGCTGCATTTCTGCTGATAAATCTACCAAAAGCCATACTGGGGCTTCATTTCATGTGATATGTTTATTTCCTCTTCCTGTTTTGAGTTATATTTCTTTCCTTTTGAGTTTTGCTATATTGATTGAAATTCAATTCAAATTGATTCAATTGATTGAAATTCAAAAAGAAAGGGAATTTCTTTTTGGGTTAACTTTGAGTGGTGACATCTGGGTTTTTGTGCCTGATGCTGTCGTTTTTTCCCCAGATTTGGGATTTTTTCTGCCATTATTTTCTTAAATAGACTTTCTATGCTTTTTTTTTTTTTTTTTTAATCTCTTTTCTCCTGTGGGAATTCCAGTTATATGAAGATTAGTTAATTGGGTGGTGTGCCATAATTCTCATAGACCTTCTTCAGTCTTTTTAATTATTTTTCCTTTCCGCTCCCATGAGTGGGTAATTTCATATGTTACGTCTCCAAGCTCACTAATTTTTCTTCTATTTGATCATGTCTGCTGTGGAAGCTTCCTAATATGTCTTTCAGTTTAGTTACTGTATTTTTTAATTCTATAATTTCTTTTTTTAATTGTTTCTCTTTCTTTGTCAGGTTTTAAATTTTCTTCCTGGATCGTTTTCCAAATTTCATTTAGTTTTCTGTCTATATTTTCTTGTGATTTCCTGAACTTCTTTAAGATAATTATTCTGAATTCTCTGTCAGAAATTCCATAGATCTTTAATTTTGGGGGTCCATTGCTGGAGGCTTTTTTTGTTTTTTGTTTTGGCCATATCATATTTCCCTGAGTTTGCACAGCCCTTGCATCTTTATGTTGATGCCTGCATATTTGAGGAGACAACTACTACATCTTATGGTTTTTGCATGTGTTCTTTGGCAGTGTTAGACTTTTACTTCTTTTTTTCCAAAACATATGTTTCATTAATTTCATTATTTGACTCATTCTATTAACTAAAGGGTTGAGATCTTCTTTGTTGAGGGGTGCAAGTGATACTTTGATACCTGTATATAATGTGTAATGATCAAATTGGGGTAATTAGGATATCCATCACCTCAAACATTTATCATTTCTTTGTGTTGGAAACATAATAATTCTTCTCTTCTAGCTATTTTGAAATATAAAATGTATCATTGTTAACTGTAACCTTTGTACTAGGTCTTTACTTCTTAATATTGGAACTTTAAATACTGGCTGTTGTTGCTTCCCATTCTGGGGTGGACACTGGAACTAAAACACTGCACTGAAACTATTTGTCCTTTTGTTGTGTTTATTCTGTAGAAGACTTATAGTGAACACTGGAATATGAATGTTGCTTTGGGACTAAATTGCTGCCCTTCCACTTTTTTTCACAGTCTGGGGAAAACTTATAGTGAGTACTAGAGCTTAAATGCTGCTCCATAACTATTTTGGTGCCTTGTCATTTTTTCCCAGTCCAGGGGAAGACTTAAGCAAGCACTGGATTTAATTTCAAACTCCATGGGAGTATTTGGGTGGAAAATCTAGTTATGGATTCAGGACTTCCTTTAATTTTTCCTTCTATGGTGTGATGGCACTGGCCAGTCTCTTCAACATGGCGTCGTTGCTGATTGGAGCACTGAGTAGCCATCAAACTCTTCATGCCAGCTGCTGTGAGCAGTGCCCCATTCTTTGTTCCCAGTTTACTTCAAGTAGCTTAGCACTCCTGGAACTCCTAGTGGTTCCTGTGGTATGGGACTAGAGTGGGTTTAACGTCCAGTTCCAACTCCCCCCTCTTACTTCAGCACCTGAGGGTTTCGGGCAATTCTCTGTGAGTGGTGTTATACCATCTTGAGGGAAAAGAGGGCACTATCTGAAATGACTATTTCTTTTGCTAGTTGTGGTTTCTCTTGATTTTGTGGGCCCACGTGGTTTCTCTGCTGCTCCCCTGAGTTCAGGTATGTTTGGAGTGATGTTCTGGTCTTTCAATAGTTTCTAGTTGTATTTTTGTGAGGAGAGTGATGCTGGGAGTTTTTCTATTATAGCATCTTGCTGACATTACTCCTGACATGTTTTTTAATACTGTTATAGTTGTGTGGTTTATAATCACAGGCCATCTGATAAATCTGATTTCACATGGTTTGTACCAAAAAAGAAAAAAAAATGTATATTGCATTTGAAATGATATGTTTTGAATTTTTCAGTACATTCCTAAAGGTAGAAAACTTCCATTTTGACTAGGAGTTAATGAGAAACAAATTCTCCTTTTACAGTTTTACACATCTGATGACTGGAACAATGTTTTACACATTACATTTTGGCTTTATGCATTTCAAGCCACTTCCATACTCTCAGGGCTAGGCACTGTAGAACATTTTCATATTGGAATATGACCTCCTTCATGTCATGATGCAGGATGAGTTTGTACAGTGCACTATAAGAATATTCCTGGAAGCCATTCCTTTTCTTTAATCTTGTTCCTACACTACAAAGTATTACATTCTAGATTGTTTGAAACATTAAATTGCTTACTTAAAAATCACAAAACTAGTAAGTGGCATAACTAGACTTCAAATCCAAACCAATTGCATGACCCTTGTACTTACTAACTTGGCTTTGAACCTTGCTGAACATAAAATAAAAGTTCTAGGAATTATTTTGTATGTGAGTTCATACTCAATATGTGTGGTTTAGAAAAGTCCATGTTGGATCTATTCCATGTATATTATAGGGGCAAACCTACAAATGAAGGCCCCCAAACCTACAAAGGAAGGACCCATGGAAGAGGCCCATGTAACCTCTGGAATAGACTTGGAGTCATTTACATAAGGAATTCCAGATATGGGGCAGCTGGATTGTGGTGGCTGGGGGCACAGGCTTCAGGAGGCATGTCCCTTTGCTCCATGGACTCCTTGCCTTGTAGAGAGGTTCAGTAGGGAAGAGCTAGTAGAAGACCTGCCTCCAATTACCCATGTCTAAGAGTAATAGTGGTATATGGTAAGTATTTAAATTATCAAATTTTCATGAAATGGAAGGAAATGAGACAATACCAGATGAAAAGGCACCAGATGAAATGAGACATAGAATATTTTAACTTGCATATGTCTTATTTAGAAATCTGACAATCAGAGATTGAACATTCTCCATATACAAATAATCATTAAAACAAACAAATTAACCTCACTAGTAATGAAATAATTGTAGATTTAAATCAGTAATAAGAAGCCATTTTTCATCTTTTAAATTAGCAAGATCACCTTTAAAATAAGACCAAGCTTAATGCTAGTGATGTGCAAGTGAAGTTATTAGTCAAATGTAAAGCTAGGGAGAATGATCTTTTACAAACTTTTTTTGGAAAGTAATTTGGGAATTTGAACAAACTATCTAAAATTTCTTTATTATTTGGCCAATAATTTTGTTTTTTGAATCTACCTGAATAAAATAATCTGAAATGCTTAAATCCATGACATATGTACATATGTACACAACAGTATCATGTGTAATGATTTAAAATGGATGTAGCCTAATATGCTTTGTAAGTAAAGGGTAAACATAAAGGATTTAGTAAATATGTCTAATTGACAATTACACATCATTAAAATCTGACTTACAAAAAATTTAATAACACAAGGAAATATTGGCATTATAAATTTACATTTCAGAAGCAATGATAGCTTATTGCATGTATGATATTATAACTACTCCATAAAGGTATGTATAAAGACTAGAAGCAATTATATCAAAATAAGAAGTAAATATATCAAAATATATATTATATGTTATATTTTATTATAAATTTATATATTTATATTTATAGCATATTATATAATTAATATATATTATATTTTATTATTATATTATATATTATATCAAAATAATAAGTAAATATACCAATTATATCAAAATAATAAGTAAATGATAATAACTAAAATAGATCCTGTTGTTGGGGGTTATTAAGTCTCTATTTTTCACTGTTAGATCTCTATAAAATAAAGAAAGCGTTGAGATTGTGATTTCATGAATAAGCAAACAAAGAAAGCAATGATACAAATGAGGGACCAAAAGCAATTTAACATTTGTTTCCTTATATTAATATATGTGTTACCTTATATAGCAATGAAAAAGAGAGCACATTTGGGTTTTATTTTTAACTAAAAATTTTTTTGCTCAAATTTTGAGAAAATACCTGACATTTTTTTCTGGTATTACTGTATTCTAAACAAGTAGTGATAAATCAAGATCTGGTTCATTCCAGAGGAGACACACAGATTTTTTTTCCCAGTCAAGAATGAATAATAAATTAAATTCAGATTTTTGACAGTTTGCTAATAAATACATTTACTCAACCACAGTTCATCATGCAGCTGTGACTATAGAAGCAGGTATGCTACTTGTCAATTGAAATCAGATATTATTTTAAAAATAACCTCTACATTATGAAACTTTCATAGTGTCAGACATAGAACAGTTTATTATGAAATAAAAAGCAACTTTCAAAACTGAAGTGTTCCTGTGAACTTATCCACATAATATTGACCAGTAACAAAAATACAAAACAAAATTTGTAAAACCTCTCTGCTTTTTCCCTGTTTAATTGACTTCTTAAAACATCATGAAGGAATCAGGATTTTTTTTTTTTTTTTTGGTCTGGTATCTTATATGAATTACTTGGTAAAGTGTCATATACTTTTTTAATAACTATATAGCACAACATTAAAAAAATATTTGTTATATACATACAAACGTGTGTGTGTGCATATTTAGTAATGCTGCTTAACTGACATTTTAAAACTCTTTGGTATTCAACCAACTTCACCCATTTTATCTTTTTTTTTAAAAGGCAGTAAATATTTATCTCCTTTTTGAAATGAGATCCCTTTTAAAAACATTGTTGGCAGCCAATTTTCATCAATCACATTCTTTGTCATCTTTATCAGTTCTACCCTAAAAGATATTTGTGGTTTGAATTATACTTGGCTACTTTAGGAAATGTAATTGCTTAAAGGAATTTTAGAGTGCGCAACAATTCAGTGTAAACTTCATCCATGTCAGGCATTAATTGTAAAAATAAACCTTTATAAAAATGTCCATTTCTTCCAATACTCTATAGAAGAGTGATTATTATTCTAATTCTTCACCTGATACTCTCCCACCCCTGGCATTGTTTCCTAAGAGAAGTATATATCCACATCCTTTGCACATTACTTCATGGCGTTCCCCTCACACTGTGGGTAAAGTAGAATATATTTTTCTATCTTAGTGATGTTGAGATTGAACCTGTAACTTGTTTTAGCCAATGAAATGCATTAAAAAGGCATCATATGTTTCTACTTGCCCTGTTGTGCTTCTGTCATTACCACGAGAAAACCATTTTCCAGTTAAACCCAGAGGGCCAGACTAGCCTGGTCACCAGAGCCTGAAGCAGTCATCCAGCTATCCTGAAGATCTGTGAGAATAAGTGACTGTTTTTTTTTTTTTTTTTTAATGTGAAACTATATTTATTTTAATCTTAAATTACCTTTTTTTTTTAATCCACTGAATTTTGGGTAGTTTGTTACACATTATTATAGCAATACCTGATACAACTATGAATACCATCACTGACAACTAAAGTTGAAGAAAATTCTGCAATGTGTTTTTTCTTTTGTTAAGAGCTTTAAGTGACACTTTTCTATGAGATATAGAAGAGTACCTTTTAGGAGGCAAGAAACTTGGGTTCTGATCTTTTCTTGGCTAACAAGGAAAGTGACCTTAGACCAGTTTCTAAATCTTTTTGTGCTTCAGTGCTTCATTTATAAAAATGAGGATAGTATTTTGATAAGGTTAAGTTGGAGACCTAGATTGATACTTAGATCAAATTCTTTGACTAAAATTATAAATATAAAATTATAAAATTTAGTTTTATGAAACAAAGCAATTTCACTTATTTAAGGACAGTGAAACTCCAAATTTATAACTTTGTACAGTTGCACACCAAGTTGGAGTCTTATTAGAATTACAGGAGTCCTGAAGTGGGAATTGGGGTACTTTTAATTCCTAGTGAGGATACCTATAGGATGGAGCCAAGGGCAGACATTGAGCTAAGATCTGAGGAACCAAGATTTGGGGAATCAAGATGAACAGAAGCACTTTGATGTCTGCACTTAAGATCCTAGATCAGAATTGGCAGGAGAAGATACTGTTTTCTGAACCTCAATCCTTTGTAAAACCAATACACTTTCTTAACTCCTTCTCCCTTGTATCAGAAGAGCATGGGTATCTTTTGCGTTATGAGTTTGATGTAGCAGCAGACGACCTTCATTACAGTCATATGCCTAGTTCTTTTCCTTTTTCTTTTTCTTGAGACAGAGTCTCACTCTGTCGCCCAGGCTGGAGTGCAGTGCTGTGATCTCGGCTCACTGTAGCCTCCGCCTCCTGGGTTCAAGCGATTCTCCTGCCTCAGCCTCCTGAATAGCTGGGACTACAGGCATGCACCACCACGCCCGGCTAATTTTTGTATTTTTAGTAGAGACAGGGTTTCACTATGTTGGCCAGGATGGTCTTGATCTCCTGACCTTGTGATCTACCCACATCCGCCTCCCAAAGTGCTGGGAGTACAGGCGTGAGCCACTGCGCCCTGCTTGTTTGCTCTTCTTCTTCTTTTTGGTTGTGGTTAATGATAAGAAATGGACCCAAACATATATGTTTAGGGTAAACAAGCAACTATTTTTCCAAATCCCCTCACCCCACACTCCAAAGGTCATGTTAGGGAGGATATTAGCTGAAAAACAAGACTTACATCTTCCCAGATTGGTTTAACACAGAAATAAGTTTACATATAATTTTTATATGTATTTATTCATTCCTTATTACATTTTATAGAGGATTTGAGGCAAGGAATTGCTACACAGTAAGGGAGACTGGGGAATACCTGCTTTTAGTTGGGTGGCAAACTGCCCAGGTAAAAATGACCACAAAGGGAGCTTGAGAATTGGGAAGCAATTAACCATCTTCGCTACAATGCCAAATCTCTGTGTTTTGCTGCTGAATTTATAGCACTATAAAATGCTTGCTTTTTAGTGACCTAAATTTAAATAAATTTCATATGTTCATTTTTTTCAGATCACAGCAATTCATATGGGTGCACATCCTAAGGTGCTATATGTTTGTCCAGCATATGTATTTCTTACTGTGTTACACATCTGTTAACAGATGCCTAATAAAAATATAGTGATTTAGGTTAGGATTTTAATAATCTCTTTGTAACCCACTACAGGCATTTAGCTATGTGATTTTATTTGAGATCATCTACATACTACTAGGAACAAAATGTGATGACCTATAGTCATTTAATGAATAGACATTATGAATGCTAAAGGCTATCATATACATTGGTATAATGCAGGGAGAGCATGAGCTAATGAACTGTTGATTTGCTGACTAAATTGTGGAATAATTTTATAGCTGTCCATACCACAAGACAGTTTTGAAAAATCATTCTTTATCTCTAATTGCACAGAGGTTTCTACAAGGGAATCCTGGAATGTTTCACCTATCACACATTCTCTGGTTTAGTCTTGTAAAGTTAATGGCTTGAGACAGGAAAGTCAAATTACAAGCAATGAAGTTATTACAGGAATAAACCCCAGGGGACTCTCAATATAGGACAGAGGTTAGAAAACCTTTAGGGCATCATGAGGCACAGCCTTAGGAAATAAGACACCTTAGTGAAATGCTGAAAATCAGCTGCAGACTGTTTTTTACAGTTGTTGTGTGCACATGGAGATAGGTTGAGTCCTGCTAACAGAAATATGACTCTTGTTCCAGTGCAGTGTAGTTGTCCTGAACCTTAGTAGTAAATAAAATAATCCTGTCTTATATTTGTAGGAATCCTTTTACCTATATCATTTCCAGTTATGTGTTGTTATTTATAGATCACAGCTAGGAAACCTAGGCTCCTAGAGGTTAAGTGCCGTTGTCAAGATCATGTAAACACCAGCCAGCACCGTGGAAACATTTTGCTCAAGAACAGCAGGCCTGCCTGTGCCCAGAGAGCCTGTTGAAAACACCTTTTCCCAGACACTTAGTTTCTTTCAAGACTCAGGTTTATCATCCCGTAATCATTTCTGACTCTGTATCGCAACTTTTGGTTATCTCAATTCTATCTGGTCTTCCACACTGAATTTCCATGTTGACTTGGCCCATTGCTTCCTGGGACTGTCGTGCCACACCTTCCCTCATCCTGCTTCCCAGCCCAACATCAGTGAGCACCACGTTTTGGACCTTTTGTGTCTGTTGCAGTGCTGGCCGCAGATGGGAAATGAAAGAGCTAAGCACCAATCCAAGTCAGAAGCACCAAATTGGATGTTCTTTCTGACGTACCATAATACTTTTCTGAGTCAACAATATGATTGCCATTACTATTTTAAACAAAAGTGTGATTTCAAGCAGATTTTACTTCACAGATAAAGGCAAACAATTATGCATTCATATGCCATTTAAGTTTAATGTCATGTCAATGCATTTTCAGTCTTAGAGTCTTTTTCTTCTTCAAAGTAATATTTTAATCTTCTTTTAAATCACGTTGTGATCAGAGGAAAAGATTGCATCTAATTAATCATTCATATAGTTATTATTCACAATAAATTGTTTTGGTTTTAGTTAACTTCCAAGAAATTTATATTCTTTTTTGAGGCTGCATTGTATTCCATAGTATAGATGTGTGTAATTAACCTGTTGGTGAATATTTAGATTGTCTCTTTTTTTTAAGCTATAAAAATGTTGTACTAGTGTACCTGTAGAATAACTTCCTAGAATTGGAATCGCTGGTTCAGAAGGTATATGCACTTTTATATGTATGTTTTAGGAAATGCATTTTATTTTTTTCTCTTATTGGATGTGATAGAAATGTTAACATATACAATTCAAAAGGAACCCAGAAAGGTTACTAGTGAAAATATTACTAGTTCTCTTTTTTTCCTTTTTTTAAGAGACAAGGTCTTGCTCTGTCGCCCAGGCTGGAATGTAGTGGCATGGTTATGGCTCACTGTGGCCTCGACCTCCTGGGCTCAAGTGATAGTCCCACCTCAGCCTCCCAAGTAGTAGTTCTCCTTTTGATAAGCAACCATTGTTACCAGGTTCCTATATCCTTACAGACATACTCTATGCAATTATAAATGTGTGTATACTTAGAAATTTCTCTTATTTGAGAATATCTATATTTTCTTCTGCATTGCACTCATAAGGGTTCAAAAACTCTTGCCACGATACTAATTGAGGGAGAGATACCCAGGCTATTATGTCCCCTCCATGTTAGGAGTACAGTTCTATGTTGTTCCATCACTTGATACTTGCCATACAACATAATTACTGTAAATCCTATTGAAAGGACTGCATTTCTATTGATTTTCATCGTATCTTTCTATTCACCCTGGAAAGAAGGAAGTCCATGGATACAGGGGTCTGTACTGTTCTTTTTTCACACATTTTAAAAATATAATTCAATTTGGACTGATTGCTCTCTATAGCAGAAATCATATAATATCACAAAATTTGATTTTTCCTTTCTTCCATATAATAGAATTTAGGCTGAATACATGGCTGTATAGCTGGAACTATGTTTCATAGCCTCTCTTCTTGTAGGTGTGGCCACGTAACTAAGTTATCACTGGTGGTGTGAGAGTGGAAGGAATGTGTGTAAACTTGTACTTTAATTGCTTTGAATTTCTGATTTTCTTTCCCCACAAATTGGAGCATAGATATTTCCTTAAACTTTGAATATGTAGAAGAGTGCAACAATCTGGATGAACAAGACAGAAGGGACTTGCGTCCCTCAATGATCAGGTGAAGCACAGATGTCCCACCAACCTGGATTGCTCAACTTGGTGGTATTACATGAGAGAGAAATAAATTTCGCTCTGCTTTAAGCCACTGTATTTGGGAAGCCAGTTTGTTGCAAAGCTATCCTGTACCTTAACCAATGCATCGCCATGCCTGGTTCTCAGCATACAGACAGCTTGGGATTCCTTTGTCTTCTGCTGTGTCCTATATAAATTTCTTTCTTCATCTGTTTCACTTTGGTGGAGCACAAAAGAGTGTATAGGAGAAAATATCATTGTTTTTGTGTGTTCATGTTTGAAAATATCTTGATTCGACCCTCCTACTGGGTGGATAGTTTGATTAGGCATGGAACTCTACTTGGGAAATAATTTTCCTTCTAAGTTTTGAAGTTGTTGCTCAATTTTCTTTGTTATTCTAGAAAAAATTTGTTTTGATTTGTGAGGCATTTTTTTTCTTCTTTCTCTATTGAGGGTTTTATGATCTGTTTTTCAGGAAGGTTTTGAAATTTCTTAATGTGTTTTAGTGTGGGTTTGTTTTCCTCCATTGTGTTTGGCACTCAGTGGGCCCTTTCAATTTATCCTTTAATCCTGGGAAATTATCTTGAATTATGTGGTGAATGATTTTCTCCTGTTTCCTTAGCTCATTCTTTCTGAACTGCTATTTTGTTTGGATGTCAGACCTCTTTGGATTGCTCGAATGTTTCCCTTCTCCTTTTTATCTCTTTGGTTTATTTTGCTCTATCTTCTATGAAACTTCCTCAAATTAGCCTTCCAACCCACCTGTTGATGTTTTGCATTTCTGTCTTAGCATTTTCAATTTCTAAGAACTGATTTTCTGTTATTTGAATGTTCCTTTCTCATTGTTTCCTGACATAGATGCCATGTCGTCTTTGACTGCTGGGAAGATATCAATAATGCTTGTTTTCCTCAAGTTTTCTTCTCTCTGCACTCAGTTCTCTGAGTGGCTTACTTTTTCTTAATATTTGTTTTGATTGCTGTGTTTCCTCAGATGAGAAGCTATCCTCAGATGTCTGGAGATTTTCTTTTCTCTGCTGATAGAGTGAAGGTTTAAATATCTGACTGGGTGCTCTGAGTATGGGAATGGGGCTTGGAGGTTTTGAGTTCACAGTAGGGTGGTCTAGACAGACCACTAGTGTCAAGCTCCAGATGTTGGTATCTTTATGTATTTCCTTTTGCCTGATCAGATGTCCCAGAGAAGAGTCTCGTCATCCTGAGCCTAGAGGGTGGAGATTTGGCCGCCACAATTCTTGGAGGTGAGTGGAGGGAGAGGGCTGGTGGTCTCAGCATTCAGCATGCCTTATTTATACTCCACTTAGTAATGCTGTTTTTAGTAAATTACCCAGACCCACAGCTGTGCTTAGTATCCCTGGTCCAGAGATCCTCCATTTTAAACTTTTCTAAAGAGTAGTCTTTCACAATTCTGTTGGGGTAAGGGAGATAAAGTCACTCCATGAAGTGGGAGGATATCTAGAGTTTTAAAGATTCTCAAACAACTTTTACCATACTCCCTTTATTTCTGTATCCATCAAGTGTCCCATTCACTCTCAGTTCCAGAATTACCAGAAGTACCCAGTGCTGCTAGCACCTGTTTTTTGTTGTTGTTTGTTTGTTTGTTTGTTTTGGATAGAATCTCATTCTGTCGCCCAGGCTGGAGTGCAGTAGCATGATCATAGCTCACTGCAGCTTCAAACTCCTGAGCTCAAGTAAGCCTCCTGAGCAGCTGGAGCTACAGCTGTGCACCAATACACCTTACTAATCTTTATTTTAATTTTTTTGTAAAGACCAAGTCTCACTGTGTTGCCCAGGCTGGTCTCAAACTCCTGGCTTCAAGAGATCCTTCTACCGTGGTCTCCTAAAGTGCTGGGATTATAGATGTGAGCCACCGTGGCAGACCTACTTCAGGTTTTTGAAGATTCTACAGAATAAATAAAGTTGTTTCCCAGCTTTTCCCCATTACAGCCTTAGGGGTTTAGCTGTATTAAATTTGCTTAATCAGTGGTCATTCAATTATCTGTTTTATAATTTAACAAAGTAGTAGCTATTTTTCTCCTATCTTTGAAAGATTATTTTTATTATTGAGAAGATCACCTTTGCTTCTACTCTGAGAAGGAGTGGATTTAGGTATGAGTTTTCAATCTACCATTTTAACCTGGCACCTTGATAACTGCTTTTATTAGTCTTTTATTTTCTCTTAGACTAGCAGAGAAGGTTTAAAATAACTTACTTTTCTTACATTCACTTTTCTATACATGCCGATGGAGATTATTAAGTAATAGTTACATTAAGTATTAAGAAATAGTTACATTCTCTGATTCAGGGAATTAATTTAGTTTCAGAAGAATAATGTAAATAATTTAGTACCAGAAGAATAATGTAAATGGATAGAATAACATCTTAATCAATCTCCAATAAATCTCAGAATCTATTGTTTAATATACCATTTATTTAGAAGAACAGAGCTTGTGCCAAACACGTACTTGGGATTTTAAACAAAGAAAACTAAAAGGCTGACAGTAAACTGGCAAAATACAGGAGCTTGTTTATAAAAATATGATGTAAAACAGATTATTACGATTTTTTGATCAAGACTCACAAAATGGGTTTGTTTTGTTTGTAGGCATTAGTACTTCTACAGATGATAAAATCACAATAAGCTTTAAATATGTTAAGAATTCTTTCTCTGTTTATGACTAATTGGCCTCGTAGAAGGAGTCTGGTGGTACATACTCAAGTGAATAAGAATTAGAGCTATCTTCCTTTTTCTCTTTTTGTCTAAGTTTTGTGCCTGCATTAGTATTAGCCCCAAAGTGCTTCTCTTATTTAATTCCATGTTGAGTTCACTGAATCACTGGCTGATGGAAATATACTTTCTGTATATCTTGTAGCTTTCAGATGAGAGGCTTCCATAGGCATTTAGAATTGTCTGGTTTTCTGAAACCCATTAAAAAGTCTGAGAGATAGGGAGGCTGTAATTGTTATCACTCAGGTGCAATATAATCAGCTGTCCAACGATGTGTCACTTCCAACAGCAACTTTACACCATTGACTCCTTGTTTCTGAGATGCCTGAGAGGATCAATCACATCTGCCAAGGCAGAGGGGGAGGTCAAATGAACTAGATTCAAGTTTGCAGGCTTACCATCCCACACAGAATGAGACCATTTCTTACAGAGAGCTGGTGCAGTGTTAGCTGTTGGCATATCTGGGCTCTGGGAGCACTTCTCTGCACAGAGAATCCCGACATGGAATCCATTTATAATTTCAGTCCAGGGTTGTGACACATCAGTGAAGCACGGCTCATGATGAAACTCTTTTTTAAAGCTGTATTAATAAATGACTTGTTTAGTCAAGAGGAGCTGCTAGAATCCATACCATGTCACATCAGTCCCTCTTTCCTGTAGTGGTCTCTTGAAGACCTGATTACTTGGCCACTGCTCGGAAATAAAAGGTACTTCGAGGCCCAGGGGCACTGGCACCAACACTTTGGGAGACTGAAGTGGCATGATCGCTTGAGCCTAGGAATTTGAAGCAACAGTGAGCTCAAATCTCACCACTACACTCTAGCCTGGGTGAGAGAGTGAGATCCTGTCTCTTGAAAATAAAAAAAGAAGGTACTTCAAAAAAACCTCATTTGAGACCTCAGGAGCCCAGTACATTTTAGTAGACTATTTAGAGCACAAGGAGATAGATTATGCCACTTTGAGACATTTTTAACCCAGACCTACCATAGTACTTGGTGCTGTTAGGTGCTTCAGGGTTATTTGTGGAGTTTATTTCTAACAGTATTAGAACAGGTCTGACTAATCCTAGGCTGCATCATCTGGAATGAAAAATGAAACAACCTATACATTTCATCATAGTAATCTGCAATTTTAGATGATCCAAGTTAGTGAAAGAACTTCACTTTGCTTCTTGCTCAGACTAGCTTTTTTCCCCCAGGCATCTCTAGGTTTTTAAGCACATGGGAAGGGCCTTGGGACAAGCAGAACTATGACTAGTTTGCATACACTGCTTCCATCATCTTCTGTTGGGCTCTTTCTCCCTTCCCTTGTTTTCCCTAATCTCCCCAAATGCCTCCAGAGTCTTTTTCCCTCTCCAACTCCAACCTTTCTCAAGAAATGGCCTGTAGTTTAATATTATTGGTGATTAAACTGATGGAGTTATAATTTCTCTTAATATCAGCATTGTGATGAAGATGAAGCAACAAAAACAGTAATAACAAATAAATGCTTCTTTTGTGGGATTTCAGATGTTCACAGAAAACTAGAGGAATAATTTGAGGGTCAGTGGGGTAGGCAAAAGTGTATTCCTTGTCTTTTTTTTTTTCCAGATGAAATCTTGCTTTGTTATCCAGGCTGGAGTGCAGTGGCGCCATCTCGGTTCACTGCAACCTCCGCCTCCCAGGTTCAAGTGATTGTCCTGCTTCATCCTCTTGAGTAGCTGGGATTACAGGTTCCTGCCACCATGTCTGGCTAATTTTGTATTTTTAGTAGAAAATGGGTTTCACCATGTTGGGTAGGCTGGTCTTGAACCCCTAGCTCACAGTGATCCACCTGTCGGCCCCCCAAAGTGCTGGGATTAAAGGTGTGAGCCACCGTGCCCAGGCTTTGTCTTCTGGAAGTTATGTGGAAGTATCTATTCTACCCTCCCTTAGAAACATACCTAGGCATCAGTTAGTTTTCCTGATATAACACCATAAGAAGGGATGGTGACTTCGTGAAAGTACTAAAAGTGTACTTTGTTCCTTCCAGCACTTTCTGCCTTGAAGTACTGCACATTTGCAGAATAAATTGATAGTAGAATAAGTGAATCAGGCAGCATCATTTCAAATTAAATAAAAATTATAAACTAATATATTTGGACTCTGTCCTCTTGGCACTCAAACCTCCTCTTCTTTTCCATGAATCACTTAATAATTTTTAGAAAGCAGCATGATATGGACAAAATGTTGTGCATTAACCAACTCTTTATGGGGAGATAATGCATGTGAACTGATGTCGTGCAAACAATGAATGCTGTTTGAACTTGAAGATTCATTATTACAGTAGGAGTGTAGTAAGGGTTTGAAAAATACCTAAAAATACAACTCGAGAAACTCTCTATTATACAGATAGAGCCATAGATTCTCAGAGATGAGTGCTAATTTTCCTAAACTCGTCAAATATATTGACAGCAGAGCTTAGATCAGATTCTCTTTCCCAGTCGGTATTCTTTCCATTGCACTGTGTTGCTTCTTCCATTAGTTATGTTCTGTGCACGTTTCCAGTTAGTTCAATGTGAATCACGTGATAACTGCCACAACAAAGGAGACAAGGAAACTTAGGCTCATTAACCAGGCAAGCTATGAAGATCTACAATATAAAAACATTGGAAAATTCTATGTCTCCAAACTTATATTGAATAATTTCAAACCTATAGAAAGATTGAAGACATAGAACAAAAGCACCTACCTACCTTTCACCTAGATTTGATGATTGTTAACATTTTTCATATTCGCTTTCTTTTTCTCTTTATACATATATACATTTATAGAATTATTCAAAAATAAATTAGAGATGCCATGATGCTTCACTCTTAAATATGTCCCAAGAATAAGAACTTTTCTTTTCTTTTGGAGACAGGTTCTCACTCTGTCACCCAGACTGGAGTGCAGTATCTTGGCTCACTGCAGCCTTGACCTCCCAGGCCCAAGAGATCCCCTCACCTCAGCCTCCAGAATAGCTGTGATTACAGGTGCATTCCATTGCCCGGCTAATTTTTGTATTTTTGTAGAGACAGGTTTCACCATGTTGCCCAGGCTGATCTCAAACTCCTGAGTTCAAGTGATCTGCTCACCTCAGCCTCTCAAAGTCCTAGAATTACAGGATTGAGCTGCTGTGCCCAGCTGACCTGTCCTTGTTGAACCAAAATTCATGAAAGAAATTGAACATTGATACAACAATATCTATTAGCAACATACTTTATATTTTAAAGTTAATCTAGGGTGCTTCCCCTGCTTTGGTTATGTTTTTCATGACTCTATTTTAAAGAGGACAGACTAGTTCCATTTTTTTTCCATTTTTCTTTTTTTTTTTTTTAGAGATAGGGTCTTCCTCTGTCACCAAGGCTGGACTGCATCCATGTGATCATAGCTCACTGCAGCCCCAAACTCCTGGGTTCAAGCAATCCTTCCACCTCAGCCTCCCGAGTTGCTGGGACCACAAGTGCAAGCCACCGCACCCTACTTTCTCATTTCTTTCATTTTTAAGCTTTCCATAAGTTGGATTTGTCTGATTGTTTGCTCATAATTAGATAGATTCAGGTTAAATACTTTTGTCAAGAATACCAAATAGGGAATATATGTTATTCACAGTGCATCCTATCAAAAGGAATATGTTATCAGTTTGTCTATTATTGCTGGTGTTAGTTTTGATCGCTTCGGTAAGGTATGTTTACCAGTGCTTTCCTTTATGAGGTAACTTTTTCCTTTATAGACTAAATCATCTATGCAGTGATCTTTTGAGACTGCATAAGTATCTGTTGCCTAACAAATTTCTATTCAGTGGTTTGAGCATTCATTAATGAGTTTTCCTGAATCAATGATCATACTGGTGGTTGCATGATGGTGTTTATATAATTTATCATTTCTCTCAATGTATTAGTTTGTGTTCTTCTTAAAGAACTTTACATTCCAATTTTTATAGTATTACAAAGGACTCATAGATTTTAAAAATTCCTCATTTATTACTATAATAATAATTATTATTATTCAGTGTTCAGTTTGTCTAGTGGGAGCTCTTGCAAGCAACTTCCTATGTCCTCTGGAAATCTCCACGTCAGTTTTTAAGCTTGTCCCTACTTTCTGGCACAATAAGAAATTCCAGGCTTACCTTGAAGGTTTCCTAAATCAGATCTGGTATTGGCTATTTTTCTAAGGGGTCCTGATAAGGAATTGTGTTTAGAAACCAAGAGCTGAGCATTGGGTGTGTTTATTGCTGTTGAAGTGTCAATGCTTCTAGATTGTTTCAATTGAGAGAGCTAGAAAATGATATTTTTAAAAAAATCATAAATTCATACTGTAAAGTGTAATTACAATCTAATTCCGAAGAGCTTCCCTTCTTGCATCCATTCCATTTTTGAATCTTTATTTTTCTACAGAGAGACCTCTCATTCCCTAAAAAAATTAAGTTATCTACAATTATCTTTAATACTACAAAGACACACATAAAATATTATCCTACAGCACACACATGAGTCTGTAAATAGTAGATTAATTGACCCCTGCCAACAAGCCTACCATCTTAGATTTTTTGGGCTGCTAAAGCAAAATACCATAAATAAGGTAGTTTATAAATATTAGAAATTTATTTCTCACAGTTTTGGAGGCTGGAAAGTCCAAGATCAAGGCAGATTAAAAGTCTGATGAAGTCTTGCTCTCCGGCTCATGGATACCTTTTCACTGCATCCTTCCAGGTGGCAGGGAAGAGCTAGCTCTCTGTGGTCTCTCACTAATCCTAATCTTGAGGGCCCCACCCTCATGATAGAATCACCTTCTAAAGGTCCCACCTCCTAATACCATCACCTTGGGGGTTAGAATTTCAACATATGACTTTTTGGGGGAGTCACACAAATTCAGACCATAGCATCCACTAAGTATGGTTCAATAATTATCTGCGGCTTGTACAATGACAACATACAGAGTACAGTATTAAAATTTACGTAGATTAACAGTTTTTTCTTTATGGATGTATTATCAACTTGATATATGGTAAAGTTCATTTTTTAGTATTCAGTTTTAAAAAGTGTTTTTTTTTTTTTTTAAAGAGACTGAGTCTTGCTTTTTCGCCCAGTCTAGAGTGCAGTGGCACAATCATACCTTACTGTAACCTCAAACTCCTGGGCTTAAATAATCCTCCTGCCTCAGTTTACCCGGTAGCTAGGACTATAGTCATGCACCACCATGCTTGAATAATTCTTTTTTGATAGAAACAGGGCCTCACTATGTTGCCCAGGCTGGTCTTGAGCTCCTGGACTCAAGCAGTCTTTCTGCTTCAGCCTCCCAAAGTGCTGGGATTACAGAATTGAGCCACCACGCCTGGCCTCAGTTTGAAATTTTTTTTATCACAACTGGTTTAATGCTATTTTTGAATATATAAATGACTAATATGGCTTAAAGATAAAAATTAAAAATAACATATTCAAAGAATTACTACTTCCTTTCCTATGATTTCTACTGTGTTCCTACCACTACTATACCTACTTTCTGTATGCAGTTAATTTCACTAGTTTCTGGTTAGTTTATTATGTCTGTATTTTTTTCAAAACTATGCATACACACATAAAGATATACATATATGTTTTATATACAGTTATGTAAAATATATATCTCATATATAATATATATTTATATCTTTCTTATACAGGAAGTATAAGAAAAATCTGATTTTTTAATCTCGTATTTCTTTCATAAAAATATATCTTAGAAATTATATTGTATCTGTTCTTTGAGATCTTTTAAATTTAATTTTATACATATATCTTTTTAATTGATAAGTAGATGTTGTACCTATTTGTGGTGTACAACATGTTTTAATAAATGTATACATTTTAGAATGGCTAAATCAAGCTATTTAATATATGCATTATTTCATATGCTTTCCATTTTTTTTTGTGATGGGAACACTAAAATCTCTCAGCAATTTTTATGTACACAATATGTTATTACTTAAAATCACCATGATATTCTTTTATATAGCTAAATGATATTCCATGTACCATAGTTTTTCAAACAGCCTCCTATGTTTAGGCATTTAGATTGTTTTAAATATATTTCTGACAAATAACATTAAAATTAATAAATGCATGCCTATATATTTATATATTATTAAAAGTGTGTATTCAGGACAAAGTCACAATTATGAGATCAAAATATACACATGTACCTTTATTATATATTGCCAAATTCACTTGTGTAAGTATCAAACATTGTTTTACTCCCCTAGCAATGTAAGAAAGTGCTGTTTTCTCATTATCTCACCAAGAAAAATGTATACCAAGCTCTTGAATTTTTGTTAATTTGATGGGTGAGAAATGGCCTTACTGGAGATTAAATGTGAATTTCTTTTATTATGCATAAATTCTCCTGCCTCAGCCTCCCTAGTAGCTGGGACTGCAGGTGCCCGCCACCACGCCCGGCTAGTTTTTTGTATTTTTTTAGTAGAGACGGGATTTCACCGTGTTAGCCAGGATGGTCTCGATCTCCTGACCTTGTGATCCACCCGTCTCGGCCTCCCAAAGTGCTGGGATTACAGGCTTGAGCCACCGCGCCAGGCCGTCTTTCCTTTTCTTTTTTAAAGATGTATTAGAAATATTAGTCCTTTGTAAGTGATATATTTAGAAACACTTCCTCCCAGTTGGACATTTACTTTTTAACTTATCTTGTTTTCTTTATAATGAAAAATGTTAGATGCATAGATTGCAAAAATTTTCTCCTATTCTGTACGTTGTCTGTTTACTCTTTTGATTGTTTCTTTTGCTGTGCAGAAGCTCATTAGTTTAATTCAATCCCATTTATCAATTTTGCTTTTGCTACAATTGCTTTTGGTGTCTTTGTCACGAAATCTTTGCCCTTGCTTATGTTCTGAATAGTATTGCCTAGATTTTCCTCTAGGGTTTTTATAGTTTTGGGTTTTCAATTTAAGTCTTAATGCATCTTGAGTTGATTTTTGTATATGGTGTAAAGAAGGGGTCCAGTTTTAATTTTCTGCATGGGGCTAGTCATTTCTCCCAGCACCATTTATTAAATAGGGAATCCTTTTCCCATTGCTTGTTTTTGTCAGGTTTGTCAAAGATCAGATGGTTGTAGATGTGTGGTCTGATTTCCGGGTTCTCTATTCTGTTCTATTGGTCTATGTGTCTGTTCTTGTGCTTCTGACAAAGGTCTAATTATCCAGAATCTATTAGGAGCTTAAATAGATGTACAAGAGAAAAACCAACCCCATTAAGAAGTGGGCAAGAACATGAACAGACACTTCTTATAAGACATACATGTGGCCAACAATCATATGAAGGAAAGCTTACCATCCCTGATCATTAGAGAGATGCAAATCAAAACCACAATGAGATGCCGTCTTACATCAGTCAGAATAGCTATTATTAATCCTTCCTTCCTTCCTTCCTTCCTTCCTTCCTTCCTTCCTTCCTTCC